>NC_068382.1:22796526-23026526 GCF_023724105.1 Carassius gibelio
TACACAAGAAACATTACCTATTGTTGTCAATGCTCTCTTCCAATTCTTCCACATCACTATGTTTTCATCCTAGATGTCAGAGGATCATTCCTGCACAATCAACACTTTCCTGAAGAGGAGAGGCGGTACATCAATTTTCCAGTGCCTGCGGCAGCTGTGGTATGAACAAGCCCTTTTGTAATATGGCCCCAGTGTTGATAATATTACTGTTCCAGAATCTAGCATGACAACAAACAAGAAGAGCAGATGGAAAACCTCTAACTGGTTCCCAAGTGCGCTCTAACGGAGGTTTGTGGATAATCAGAGCACACATGTAAATGAGAGGAAGTGTGGTATCCTCAGGCTATGACTCCATCAGGCATTGTGCACAGCAAATCACTGGCAATATACCCGCTATTCATATTTCACTTATTTATGCTTGGTTTAAAATGTTTGTTTTGATGAACATAATCTAGATGTGGGAATAGATTAATATAATTAACTGTGATGAATTTGTGGTCTTCAGAAGTTTACAGCAGCACATTATATTTTAATATAATTTACTTTAAATAATTTCCATCTTGCAACCCTGTAGGAGGCCCTCTTTGTTGCATAATTTGAATAATTATAACTTTAAATAACTATTGACAGCCATTTAACCCCATGTTTTGTTAACACTGATGTGTTATGTTTGGAGTCCTAGAGACTCCATCTGTCCATCCTTTACTCTCTAATATATTCTAAGTAGACAATTAAATGTAATAGTAAAATGATTTTCCTTTTAGCTGATGTGATGAAGCTCTATTTCTTTTAACCCTTTCTTTTCCGCTCCTCAACTGAACCCCCTGCTTAACTTTTTCTTCTTGGTCTGACCAATGACATATGGGAGAAGTATTAGGAATCCTGTTTGTAAACAGTAATTTTCTTTCTAGTTCCAATGGTTGATGGTGCTAATGGTGCAGAAAACATACACATTTTTTTTTCTTGTAGAAAGAGTTATGTTATTTTGTTAATGTGCACTAAACACACAAGCATTCTCATGAATACGTTCAACTGTGCTTTAAGGAATCTTAAATTATACAAGAGTATGTAATTGTGTCCAGGCCAGTCCATAAATACACCAGACTGCCCCTGTAATTAACCTCTCCGTGTGTTCTGTCTTAGTATAATCATTTGTCCAGCTGTGCGGGCATTAACATTCATCTTTTCTCTGAAAGAAATACCACAAAGCCTTTCAATGTCAAGGCAATATGTTTCAGCAGTCTTTGCGGGGCCCTTGCTAAGCCAATTCCTCTGGGTAAGATACCATTTACAATGGATCGTGTCTCTTTTTAATACTATTAAAATATAAATGAATGTCAATAATTTTTTTACCAGCCTCTACTGTTGCTCAGGTAACTAAGGTGGTGATTGTGGCACCTGACTTCTGAATATTATTGTGATGCTCAAAATATTCTGCCATGCTTTTCTCACGCTCACAGAATCGGAAGTAAGTCCAGCCCCAGGCATTAGACACACTGTGTGATTGAGGATGAGGTTTTAACCAATCAGAAATGGTTGAGAAATTTCTTTTCTGCATCCAGATTTTCCCTTCAGAGATACAGCAGCGGATGATCCAAACAACTCCTACGGCAGAACCCCAAACTGGAATATCACAACAGAACAGCCCAAGTCAAATAATCTCTATCGCCACAGCACTGGCAGGGCCATATTCTGTGCCATGGACAGCCGCTGGTATCCAGCCATTTTCTCCAACCAATTTAGGAGGACGGATGGAAGGGGCAACAGGCCCCAACTATGAGAAGAGATCCATTTTTTAAAGGACATGAAACAGAACTGCTGGGGAGCCAGGGGAGTGAGATCACACAGCTATGAAAATCAAGATTTTTGTTGGAGAAAATTGAGAAGTCTCGGCCTAGGGCTTCCCTCAATGTCAAGTCAAATTGTTGAGTTCTCACCCACTCCAAGACCTTGAGAACCTACCTTAGTAAGAAATTGATTTGGACCAGTTATCACCGTTAATGATAAATAATTCACAAAAGCACAACAAAGAGCCAGACTTTTGGCAGAGCACACAGATGTTACAATGAAAGTTTTATGAAACTAGCAAAAGTTAGCTATCAAAAGTCTTTGTTTACTGCTACACATCAACTACTGTTCAATAGTTTGGTGTCTGTATGTTGTTTTAGTTTAAATTTTATTTATTCATTTATTTTACTCTATTTTAAATAAGTTAATAATTGTATTCAGCGGGGGTTGGGGGGGGAGTTGTAATTTAAATATATATATATATATATATATATATATATATATATATATATATATATATATATATATATATATATATATATAGTATAAAAAAATATTCATTTTTTTTTTATAATATTTCAGTTTTTACTGTGTTTTTAAACAAATGCATGCCGCCTAATTTTGTGAGCATAAGATACTTTTTTGAATAGCAGTCCAGGCCTATCTGAAACTGTTTTGCTGATATTGTTGCCCCACTGAAAAAGGGTGGCAAAAATTAAACCACAAGGTTTCCCCACAATGAACTTTATGTAGAATCTCCTCTTTGTAATACAACTGACAATAAAGAACCTTTCGAAACAGCATTGGCATCCTTTCTTAAATGCACACATATTGCAGCAGTTTGGGAGATACAAGTAATGATGTACATACACTTAAAGAGCCAGTAAGATGAAAATTCTAAGCTAAAGATTCAGTTTCCTTAAACCCCACCTTTCGTTAGCATACTGTGTTCTGATTGGTCAACTGACATAGTTTGGATTGGTTGTTCCGCACACAACTTCATGGTAAACAATGCGTTAGCATATTTTTGGGGTGAATTATGTCTTATTCCTCTCATTGCGAAGGAAACAGTAAAATAAAAAACTTGAACAGTCTTGCTGCTTTTTCTTCTGTGTGAGTGTATTCAAGCCGCGCGCTTCAGTTTGAATCTGAATAGCGCGTTCAGCGCGGGGGCATGGTCACATTAGATATAACGAAAGGAGACATGAAAAACGGACATCTCGTTGTTTTCATATGGATTACTTTATCACAGAATATCTGTTAGCAGCACTTGGTACACTTCATTTTAATGACGTGTTTGTAAATGAAGATCAGCACAGACAAAGGCAGCAGACAGCACACATAGGCTACTGATAAGACGCTCGGGAGAAAACAAACACATAACTTCATAATCATACTTCGCGTTTTGATTCGGAGATGCTTGTTAGTCTAAATAAGGTTGGTAATGAACCCTCTTTTATGGCCAAATGCTTTGAAAATCCCGCTGTACTCACCGAGATTAGAAAAGCAGTAATCAGTGAAATATTGTGAACACAATAAAAGGGATTTGTTGTACTGCTCTGGTATTGTGGTAAAAATTAATTTTAGCCATTGGATCTTCTGATCTTCATTCTTTGGCAGTGAAAATAAAACAAACTTGCCTTTATAATTAAAAACAAACTGTCTCCTCGACATGATGCTCTCACACCAACCAGAGCGTCTGTGTGGGGGTTGGGGCAGGTCAGAGTTTTGCTTCTCCCAAGACAGTAGGCGGAGATTATTATGCAAAGTGTTCCTAGTGACATACATAGAGATGGGCAAAAGATTTGAAATCTATAACGACTCGTTTCAGCGATTCAGAGTCGACTCCTTACTTTAGAAGCCAATAACTTTATAAATAGTGTACTTTTTGGTTTAATTACTTTGCACATTGTTTACACTGATGGACAGCCACATCATACACTGTAATACAGGTAATTTTTGATTTCCCATCTGTGTGGCTCTTTGAGGCAAGACAAGGCAAGTTTATTTACATAGCACATTTCATACACAATGGTAATTCAAAGTGCTTTATATAAAAGAAAAGAAGAGAAAAAAAAAAATAGCAATAGGGGTGCACGATAAATATCGGCCGATAATTAATGCACATCTCGTCCGTAAAGGTTCTCTAATCAACGGCAAATTCCATATAAGGTGCATGATTTCACATGGAGCAGCTGTTACTACACAGAGCCTTTGTTAACTCAGAAGCTGCGCAAATTCACGTTCATTATCAGCGTGGAATTGCACAGCTTGTCAGTACTGAAAGTAAAGTAGATTAAACACCAAACTCGGCGAGTTTTCCCAACGCGAACTTTCAGTAGAATGAACAAACCCCGCGAGAGTTCAAAAAGACTCAAGTAATCCATCGCAAACCTTGTGCCAAACTAATTGATCACCGATAACATTTTTTTTTTTTTTTGCTTACTTAAAAAGACAATCCATCTACAGAAACATAGGGTTATGTCATGTGCATACTTCAAGGACACAATGGAAATAATGTGGAATACTGGAAATCCCTTGTGGGAACAGTCACCAGCCCTGAACCACAACACCCTTCACATCTGTCACCAGACTCCAAACACAGACTGGGATGTCAAATCCACTTATGTATCATTTTTGTTTGCACACAGCCTTTTATGACATTCACAGGATGGCTAATCCACTCACACCAGGAGACTCCCAGTCGGGTTTCCCTCTATTTGGCTGTACAAACATCCCCCTGGTGGTATAAGAAAAATATGATTACTTGTGCTTCAAAGTCACCATAGACGATTGATTGATAAGGAAGAAAAGAAAAGAAAAGAAAAGAAAAGAAAAGAAAAGAAAAGAAAAGAAAAGAAAAGAAAAGAAAAGGTGTTTGCCTTCCAGGTCCCCATTGGCCAAGGCAATACTGGAAGGCTCCCCATGTAGACTAAGATATTTCCTCTGGTACATCTGCTGTAATGATGACAAAGCTACGTGTGTTCAGACTTTTTATGAACAGAAGTAACAATAGGCTAGATTAAAATAAATAACTATGATTTCAAAAGTTTAGCATGTTTTTTTCTTCCATTTTAATCAAGGAAAATACTGAAGTTTAATTTTTTAAAATACATTATTATTTTATATTTTAATGTTTTGATCTGCTCACAAACTGGCAGATTTTTATAAATTTGTATAATGAATTTGAATGTTAAAGCCTCTATACGCCATGCAATTTTCAGATTAAAATAATAAATAAATAAATAAATAAATAAATAAATAAATAAATAAATACCTGTGGTCCCAAAAAGGACACTAGGGTTAAATAAACTATTATGTAGGTTTTAAACGAGGTAAATCGTGTCACTGGTTACAGATTGAAACAGTTGTCACAATATTCTAATCATCCCAGCTCATCAGAGTGCGGTTGTGCGTCTTTGCGCGTCCTGACGCACTTTGTGTTGTGCTGCGCACGGCGCCATCAGATCCGCTCAGAAAGCAAATGCACCCGGTCTGGACTGTCAGGAGGACTTTCAGCAGAGCATATCTGTTAGGCTATCTGTTCATCCACGACGATTGTCTACATAGCAAACACAAGTTCTACAAGCATGAATGAGAAATAGAGGATTATAATGTGATTAGGGATGGTTTTGCGATGCTTTCCGAGTCACCACTGCGGGAGGTTGAGGAATCGTCGGCTTGACAGTGAACAGGTTTCCACGAGATTCCCACGGAGCTCTTGGGAGCGAGATGAACAACCCGCCGGTGTGATCGTGCACATGGAGAGCGCAATCCACGGCGCGTGAACGCACGCACGGAGATCCGTGTATTCTCTGCGCTTTGGGCACCATTCTTACCGGATATTCTTAAAAACCTTCGTCTGCAGATACAGTTTCGTTTTTAATTGACCTGCTTGTATTTTGCATTACTTATTGATTTCCAACGAAACACTAACAAACATAAACTATGTTGAACTAAAGGGATTCTTCAAACCCCTCATAGAGTAGGTGAGTTTGGATCTAATATTTGGTGTATCTTACAATTAAAAACACTCAAAAAAATAATAATAAAATAATAATAACTTTTCCGTTTAAGTTACACAGAAAAGCCCTTAATAAGAGCCTTGCTCCTGTTCAAATGAGCTTTTTGGAAAGGGAGCCTGTTTAGATAATGCTATGGGCTTTTTTTTTCTTTTTCTTTTTCTTTTTTTCCTTCAGATTCTGATTCTCGTGATAGCAGGTATATGATTATCTGCGTGGAGAAAACAGGCTAATGAAAGAATTGTCTTGTGGTGATGTTTGAGTTCTGGTTATGCATTTAATATAATTTATGCATATACGTTTTTTGTGCTTTTGTAATATGTGCTAAAATATCCATCAACTTTAAGAGATTTCTGGACTGTGTAGTTTTTTGTTTTTTGATATTATTAAAAGTTTCATAGGCGCAGTCTTGTTATTTTAGTGAACGAGTCTGAATAACTTTTTCCATTTAAGTTACAAATATTTTTTTTATTTTTTTTTTTATTTTTTTTTATGATTGACATTTTTATTTATTTATTTATTTATTTTTTGCGTTGCATCCACCTGTTTTAGCCCATGCGCATGCATGTGCTGCAGAATTTGGGAGGGGAGCCTATATTATGTTTCAGCGGGCGTATTTTTTATACATATTCTGAATTTCAAAGTACCCTACTTTTTTTTTTTTTGGCCATGCATTTAAATCAGTCATGCATGCATAAATTACGGAATATGTACAGACAGTGCCCCAGTTTTGTCAATCGAAGACGCGGATACATGTGCGCTATCTATCTATCTATCTATCTATCTATCTATCTATCTATCTATCTATCTATCTATCTATCTATCTATCTATCTATCTATCTATCTATCTATCTTTTTTCCACTCCACAGACAGCTTCTTCACTCTCCATCCATCCTTCTTTTGATCTATATAGGATGCAGCAGGAATGATCCCGGTCCAGCGCGTTAAAGCTCAGCCTCAGCTGTGGCACGTGAGCGCCGAAGCTCCTCCGTGGCTATGGATGGTCCCGACCACCTCCGGAATGTGTAGGGTGGGATCTGTTCCTCCCGTGCTCATCTCCTCTCGCCCTCCTCCGGTGATTCAGACGGTCTCGGGATGGCAGATGTCCTGCGATCCGTTTGTGCCCGTGATGCGCGCTGCCGCCGCGGAACCCGCGACCATCAATCAGTTCAGTCTGCCCAGTGCTCAGGTAACAGGGATTCACATGCAAATAAAAATCCTCACTTTCTCCTGAACAGTTTATAGAGTTTAAAAGAGTCATTTCTTACAATTAATGAATGAATTAATGTATGACCCATTACTAAATTATAGCCTACAAGGACCAAGTCTTTCATAAAGGTTTCTTTCTCATCTCCTTGTTGCCACAGTTGCTTTTGGTTTGGTTACTGTGTATATTAAGGCTCTGTTTCTGCAAAGGTACCGAACTGATAAATATATAATAGCAGCTATAATGTATATGATAATACAGATAGCAATATATAGAATATAGACTTAGATGTTCACTCCCAATGTTTTGGGAGATCATCGTTACTTTTCAAAGACTGATGTCTTCTATTATTTATATGAATGAGGATTTCAGAATTTATGTAGATATTTGATATGGTGTGCATGACAACATGAAAGTCTATTTATAATAAATCACATGCATCCAAAACATTTGCTTCTACCAAATCAAATGGAAAACTCCCAGGGGCTTCCTTTCACTTTTTTTTTGGATACATTTTTCACTATGAAAGTTTTGTCAAAAAAAATAAATAAATAATAAGTTTTGGACTTTTACTAAGGGTAAGGCTTTAGCACATTTCTCTACAGGGTTAAATAATGCAATTAAAATGCATTACAATTGTCCTTAAGGATAAGATTGTGTCCATAATATAGTTTTGGCCTTAAATTTAAGTTCTGGCTGCAAATGTCCTGAAAATAATTAATTATTGCTAGATAATTTATCTTAATAGAATGTTTAGATACAGTACAATTCAACGTTTTACTCAGTACCCTGTTGATGATTTGGATAAGTGAAAAGTTATTGTATATTATTGTTTTATTGCATTATAATGTATTATTTCCCACTTTTGAAGTCACAATTATGAGTTTGTCATGTTCAAATGCTTTCTTGTTGGAGACAATAGAAATTGTGGATGACACTAGTTTCAATCTTGCCAATTTCTTGGGGAAATTTTATTAAAGCCAAAATGTATTAAACATATTTAATATCCAAAGGATAAAAAAAAAAAAAAAAGTTTCATCCCTTTCCTTGACAAACATACAAACATTACCCACTCCATTGTACACATTCACGTCTAGAAAGTCATCTAGTCATCAAGTTTCAGTCAAATAAGTGCTGTTTTCATTATATAAATACAAACAAAATGTATCACATTGCCATTTAAATACAGCAAATACACATGACTGTAATGTCAAGAAAAATCAATTTATATGTTGTGGGAAAAAAAATTACAAAACTAGGGCAATAGTCCTTGTAGTGAAAGTGTATGTTTTGCCCAATTCGGACATTAAAATGATGTCTTCCCAGTTGTAAATATGACTTGAGAGGTCGTAAAAGGCAGCATAAATGGTTTTCTTTTTGGCCAAAGGTCAAAGGTCATAACCCAAAAATGTTTTTATTTTTTTTTTAAATCAAAAATATTAGTTTTTGTAGTATTAGCCAGTGATCCTATAGTACTTTGTGTATGATATGCAGCTACCATTTGTGCAGTAAATACAAATATACTGTAAATCACAGAACTAAGATTAGTTCACATCACTAAGTTCAGTTTTAAATCACTAGCACACACACACACACACACAACTCTTCGTCTGAGCATTTTGACTTGCTGTGATAATGATTTAGCAAAGTGAAGGTGTCTTTCTAATACAATGATTCAAGGTCTTGATTAAATCTTGAAACAATTTTATTTAAAGGACTGGCAGCTGCTAGAATATGCCTAATAATGGGACCAGTAAGGACTGAAATGTGCAGCACAGTATATGATGTTGATAACATTTTATCAACATCACTTTTGGAGAACTTGCCACTGTTAAAGCAGAAAATCTAAATTCTATGCATTACCTCCCATCAGCTCCGCTGCTTCATCACTAGAGGCACTGTGCTCAAGATGACCCTCACATCTGTGGTTTCTTCCCCCTCACGACTCAAACTCAGCGTGACATTTAATCTGTGTGCCGGGCAGAGGCATGAACACCATTGCTCCACAGCCCTGGCATTGAGAACTTTGTGCTTTCACATCATTAAAGTGCCGTTCAGAGGAGCCAGCAAGCATGAACTCAAGTCAAACTGCACTGGAACCAGAGAGAGAGAGAGAGAGAGAGAGAGAGTTAGAGACAGAGACAGTGGGAGGAAAGAGTATATTATTTAAACAGAGACTTTGAGTTGCAGACAGCCTTCAGAAGCCTTTGATTGACTGCTACTGCAGAGAGGCATTGATGCAGAACCGAGCATGATAAAACAGGATGTTATTCTGAACGCAGAAGAAGCAGATATAGAGCGTAATCAGCAGAGAACTTTCCTAGCTTCAAAGTCAACATGTAATGATGTCCAAAACCCATTTGTCCTTTGTAATATGATGTGTTTTTGAGTGATACTGAAAATTATATTAAAGTACTGAAAGGTGGTTTGGATCAGGAATGGGTTTTTAAAAAGGCCAGTTTTGATTTCATACTGACTTGTTGTGTGCTCATAGTAAGTTTAAAGGATAGCCAAAAAAACAACATCCAACAATCAATATAATCTTACACAGCCTTCAGGTCATCATATTTTTACATTTATGAAAATAAAAGATGGCTGTTGCAGCCCGAATGGTTACACTGGTGATTCAACAAATCCAAACACTGATAGTCTTGCACTATTAAGAATAAAGTTCCTAAACTTTGTGTGTGTGTGTGTGTGTGTGTGTGTGTGAGAGAGAGAGAGGGAGAGAGAGAGAGAGATGTGAATGACCTTTTAGAACTTTTTAAAAAATGTGTTTTTCTACTATAAAGAAAAAAAAAAAAAAAAAAAAATTGGATCGAAAAGTCTTCATGGATGTTAAAAGAAGTCAATTTCCCAATCATTCACAGTAAAGATCCACTAACAAGTGGTTTCTCTGTAGTTATTGAATGAGATACAAAAAAAATTACAGACATGACTGTGATTGTGGTCATCGTGTAAAACTGTAGTAATTAAACCTTCCTTGATCCAGAAATATCTGCTGTAATCAGTGTTATGAGGAAAAAACATCTAATGTTTTGTGTTGATTATTGGGAATTTAGCATTTATCCTGTTGCAGATGATGGAATAGCCAAAGAACAGCATCCGTTTTGCCAAAACAGACTTCCATAACTTTCCCATAAAATCCCTGTAACTAAAATGCTTTCTTGACAGCTTTCCATCCCACCCAGGTCTGATACAGTTCTTCACTTCTTCTTAATGAGATCGACCTGAAAAGATCTCAGTGGTAATCTCAGAAACATCTCTTCTGCTTGTCTGTCCCAGTGGGAGATGCCGGCCAGGCCTCATGTGTTGGGTTTCCAACCTTCTGCAAGTGTGGATCTACTTCCAGTGTTTCCTCAAGTATACCGGACGGTCCTGCCTCCACACTACGGCAAGGGCTGGGTGGAAAAACGTGTGCCTGACTACAAGGTAAAGGAAGCATTCATGGTATTTGATTATTTTCAGTTTTGGGGTGTAAATCTCAAAAAACCTGTAAGGAATGCCATAGTTCATCAAAAAAATAAATAAAATAAAAATAAAATAAATAATAATAATAATAATAATAATAATAATTATATATATATATATATATATATATATATATATATATATATATATATATATATATATATATATATATATATATATATATATATATATAAATTAGCCTATTTGTATTAATTTTAAGCAATGTTCTTTTCATGGTAATACAGAATGTCTTCTAATTTTCTCTCGTTACTAAATCAAAGAGTCTCACCCAGATTAATATATATATATATTTATATATAAAGTTTTTATTAATATAATATAATATAATATAATATAATATAATATAATATAATATAATATAATATAATATAATATAATATAATATAATATTAATGAATGCAAGGAGGCACATGTATAGGCAACTTTCTTATTTTTATCAGATTTTTTTTATTTATTTATTTATTTATTTTTTTTATTTTTTATGAGATGTTATTAACCAAAGTAGGAATGTTTGCAAAAGCATCATTGCAACTTAATAACTTCCCATTCATTGTAAATGCAGTTTTGGTGTATACTCATATCCCCTCGTGACCGTGGGCATGCAAGAACAACTGTTCTGGGGAAATTTTGAGTTTTCATCATCCTGTCATTTATTTCAGTTTTTCTCATTTGCAGTTTTATCTAAACAACACTTTAGCTCTTGAGACCACCTGGATCAGTCCAGAGGAAATGGGAATTTTCCAGCGTCAGGAAAAGCCACTGCTGAGGACAAATCAAACGGCGTTGAGCATATGTAGGCCAGCTGCAGCCTCCAGGAATATCCACACTCTACTGCTGACACCCAGGCGCGTTTCAGGTAGGAGGAAGAATTTATGATCCCAGCACCCATTTTCCTACCTTTGTGATTCTGGCTCGCTGTTTGGCTAGCATTCATCAGAGGGCTTTATAAAAACCGCATCCTGTTTTCTATTTACTCCCTAGACTCTTTCAGGCTCATCTTCTAGTTTCTTTTTAAAACACCTTTCCTTTGTAACTTCAATCTTCTTATTTAACTTGATGTAATAATACCAGAGGATTGTCAGCTGAGATTTTACGGAGCAAATACCCGAAGCGAGGCTGTCACTCCCTCTGTCTGTGTGTTTGTGTGTGGGAAGAGAGGTGGTTTGATTTGTGCTTATGAAATGAACCCAAAATGACTTCAAATTTCAGCTCATTTTCAATCATAGTGTGGTTTAATCAACTAGATTGTGCACTGAAGGCTGCTTGAGAAGGCGTAAATGAAGACCCATAATGAGTATGCAGTAAAACTAAATATGCTATTTGATTCTGGTAACCTGACAAATGTATACACACATATACTGTATACCATGCTTCTTATGGTCATCCTGTTTTGCAGTATCTTGTGAACTCTGTACCTTTTAATAAATGAATCATGCATGTGGTTAAACTGAAACGTTACTATAAACGAGCATAGCTGTCCCTTTTGTCCCTCTATGTCTGTTATTATGCATTATAAATCAATTTTAAGACATTTCCATAGTGCAGACTTTGCAAAACATGCACTTAAATGTGATTTAACCTTCATGCTATAAATTGAGCGAGAATTTTTTTTTTTTACATACTTCACAAAGATGGTGGCTACTGACAAGTAAAGTGCAACAAAAAGTTAATAATGTGATGTTTGAAGATGCTTGCATTTGAATTATATTTATGTACATAATTCACAAAGATGGCGGCGAATGACTAGTACAGCGAGACATAAAGTTCAGTTCTGTTGTTTAAAGATTAAAAAAGTTGTTTATTGCAAATGCAAGAATTTTGTGTTTGTGACTTTTGTTTTTGCCATAATTGGCACAAGATGTTCTCGTTAAATCATTGACATCTTTTGGTGACATTGATGTGTGATTTACAGTAATGTGTTCAGAAGTGGGAAATTTGTCAGCTGTTTATGTTCAAAAAAAGCGATGATTAATTTGGAAAGGAATAATTCTGTTTAATTAATTACTCAAGCAATCTCTTAAGCAGCAGTAGCAAGGCATTCAAAGCTTTCTCCATGTAACTGTGTAAAATGTTGTCCTTCTAAATGATAACTTTAAGTTTGCTTAGCTATTTTTTTTTCTATAGATATTAAAGATTGTAAACTTATGGTTACACCTTTTAATGAAACAACAGCATGCAGAAGTTTGGAAGCTCTGCATTCTGAAAATGAGCGAGCTTTAGCACGGGAATACTAGATCAGATCCATTTTGTGGAGACACATTTATGTGACCTAGTGTGAAACACACACCCAGCGATCCAATTGGTCAAAACGCATGAAGTGACTCCTTAATATATAAAATTTACTCACAGTGAACAAGTTAAATTGAAAACAGACCAGGGATTCAGATGCAGCTGAGCGGTGTATCATACAGCGCTGCATTTAATTCCAAACGCTCTTGCCCTCCAGCAGAGAGCCAGTGTGTTACCCCTGTGCTCGTCCCTGATCATAATTCCTTAGCTGTAGACACTTTCAGGTAGACAGTGATTTATTAGATTGCAGATGCACTCATGTGCCGTTCAAAGATTAGTCCTTGAGAGATGAAAAGTTCACTCCTGTAGAGGGGTTTCTGTCTTTTTCGGACGGCAAAGTCTATAATGAGAGGAAGTGAATAGAATATCTTAGCAGCACAGATTCTGCACAAGCCTGAGGCTGATAAAGATTTGACCTTTGTGACTACACTTTTACAAGTTTAACACTTCAAGTGTTCTTTGGAATAGATCAAAGGTTTGAAAAGTATTAATAAAGCCATTAGATATTCTGAACAATGTAAATGTTCTGGTACGCTTCAGTTCATCTTGACTTCAGAGCTATAATCAATATCACTTGAGAAGCTCGACTTCTTGTACTTGTAAGCCGGATAAACATACTTAATACTACTTACTGTAAAGGATTTCTGACAACTTAATGCCCATACAATTATTTAGCAAATTAATATGATAACTGAGTATGTATGTTTGCAGTATGCAACTGACATAAAAGATGACTCTTTTTTTATTTTTATGATATATTTCAAATGTATTTATAAATGTTTAATCGTCTGTCCAGACGTGATTTAGTTATGCAGATGGAACAAATAATAATAATAATAATAATAATAATAATAATAATAATAATAATAATAATAATAATAATAAATGTATAACGACTGCAGAAAATATAATTATACAATTGATATGATAAAATATTATAATACATTTTATTGCTTAATTATAAGTATATTGATTTTTGAGATTGCATATTATATCTAAAATAGTATTATATATATATATATATATATATATATATATATATATATATATATATATATATATATATATATATATATATATATATATATTACAATTAATGTATTGAGTTTTCTTTTAGGATAAATGTGATAAATGTTTAAAAAGAGTGTTATATAACCAGAATAAAAACGTAAACAAACATTTTATGAGTGAACATGCAATGATTATAAATTATATATTGAAACTTTATTCATCAGGCCTATTTCAATTTAATATATTTCAATGTAGCTTTTACTTCTGCCGTGATATCTGTTCAGAATCCATTCTAAAGATATGTCATGTTCTGTTTTGTCTTCTGGTGAGAAAGTCAGTCGCTCAAGGTTGTCACGATGTGCTCCGGCAGACGTGTCAGGGTGAGTTATACTGTCTGTGAAAAGAGCTGTCTTATTTTCTCTATCTCTGAGCAGCTTGAGTTTTTCTTGCCATTTGAGACGCAATTAAATTAGCAGTATGTTTTTTTGTGGTTAAAAACGTCAATGTTATCTTTGTGCTGTAAATGTGCCTTTGATGTCTTAACTTGCAGTTTAGGTAAGAACGGTTGAACTATTGAGTTTATGTGAGTGTTTAGTCTACCCAACTGTATCCAATATAGCTCTATTAAAATAAATGAATAAATAAAGGTCATATAGGCAAGCAAAGGCTAGACTCATAAGAATCATGGGCAATATACATATATATTTTTTTTAAAATTAGAAACGTACTGTACTTTAGTACAATATATGTCCATATACAGTATGTGTAGTCATTGCGTGTTTCAAAAGAACAATGTACCAGTGTGAAAATTCCATTATGTGAGGAATATGCCAAAAAAAAAAGTTGTTATTCACTGAAAATATCTCAAATCTCATTCTTTATTTTTTGTCTATTTAGAATCATATCGGGTTAATTCACTGAACAACTGGTGTCAATCTTTAATGAATTCGAATTTGAATATGGACGCAAATGTGATTTCAGAGCTTCAGTAGAGCTTACGATTATCATAAAATGATTACTGTACACATTCAAAAGTTTGGGGTTGATACTGTGTGTGTGTGTGTGTGTGTATATATATATATATATATATATATATATATATATATATATATATATATATATATATATATTATATATTATTATATATATAAGTTTAAAAGTTGCTCAACCTTGCTCACCAAGGTTGCATTTATTTGATTAAAATACAGTAAATATAGAAATAATCTAAAATATTATTACAATTTAAAATAATGTAATATATTTCAAAATGTTCACCATCATTACTCCAGTCTTACTCTTACAGTGTCACATGATCCTTCAAACATCATGCTGATTTGCTGCTCAATGAACAATTACTATTATTATCAAATCTAGAAAACAGATTTACAGCTTAATATTTTTGTGGAATGACAATATACAGTATATATATATATATATATATATATATATATATATATATATATATATATATATATCAATCACTTTATATCACTTTATATCACTTTTAATCAATTTATGATATAATTATATAACAAGAGATTGTGAATCTCTATACGTGAACAGGGTTTGGAGATTCAGTCTTGTAGTATACACTTTTTTTTCAACGTTTTTGAGTTGAAAAAAAAAATGATGGAAATAACAGATGTGGGTGTGGAACTAAAGTCTGCTGCCATCTGTCAAACACTTCTACGGTTTGTGGTTGCATCTGTATGCTTCATAACCCCAAAATCATATCTCTATACCCCGTAAACCAAAAAGCAGCAGAAGCCTGTTTCTGTGGCTAAATTTTTTCGAAAATGATTTGTTTCTCATGCATATATCGATGCAAATCAGTTTGTTGTGACTGATGTTTTTGTGATTTATGAGAATCTTATTTAGAGCTGTGTCTACTGTGTCTACTAAAAATTGAGGTATATTTAAAGTGAGGTTTAAGATTAATGTTACATTCTTGCATGCTGTGAAGGTCATGAATGAGGAAACAATTTTTTATTTTAAACTTGTTATTAATGGAATGGAAATATTTCTGGAAGCCCATAAACTATTATTGTACAAGCAGGAATAGGTTGAGTTTAACATTCAGTGTGATTGAAATGTATGCAAGCCTGTTTCCACCACAGAATGAAAAAAAGAAGGTTACTGCCACATTTATCTCACAATTATGATTTTCTTTCTCACAATACTGAGTTTACATTTTATGGAAGAGGAATAGGGCCAAATAATACAAAAAATAAAACCATCTCTAGAGTAAAGTCATTAAAACGCTAGATTAAACTTGTGAAATTTCGAGAAAAAAGTCCAAATAAAATGCTGGGAATAAACACATTAAAATATGAGAAAAAAAAAAAAAAAATGTTTTCGAGAAGAGACTACAAGAAAAAAGTTGTGTTATCGAGAAAAATCGTTCAATTTTGAAAAAACAAAAACAAAAAAATCTTGAGAATAAACTCATTAAATGTCGTATGTGATGAAAAGAGGAAGAAGAGTGAGTTTGGCTGAAGTCAGAATCGATCTTTTGTCGAGTGCATCGCGTACTTCATCCACAAGCATTACGCTCTACGACCTGCACCGCTACAGATGCTATCAAAACACTGTCCAACCAGATCAAATGAACATGACACAGATGTGTTTAATCTCAGCATTTTATTTTGACTTTTTATTTCTCGTAATGTAAAAAAATAAAAAAAATTTTCTCGCATTTTTTCTCGCTATTTGAATATTTTTGAAATGTAATAATATATAATGACATAACATTATATATTAAAATGAATTTAATCTCGAGATGGGTTTTTTATTATTATTATTTTTTTTTTATTGCTTGGCCCAAATCCTCTTCCAAAACATCTAACAATTATGACTTTTTTATATGTTGTTATATTTTATTTATTATTTTTTTTTTATTTATTTATTTTTTTCACACAGAATCGAAAATATATTTGTGATAAAAAGAGTCTCACAATTAAAAAAAATAAATAAAAAATAAGTCAAAATTGTGAGATAAAACCTCAAAATTGCTGTATTGTTCTGTTGTACTTAGGACTTTGTCACAATTCTGACTTCTTTTCTTGCATTCCGCGTTATATCTCACCATACTGACATTTTACATCTCAGAATCATGACTTTTTTTCTCAGAATTCTTTTAAAATTTCTTTCTATATATAGTTTATATCTTGCAATTCTGAATTTATATATAGACATGAACAGAATTTAAATTTTTCTGAGAAAAAACGTAATTACCTTATGTGCGTTTATTTAAATGGAATGTGCATACTTTTTTACACCGATCAAACAGTAATTTGCACATATTTTACTAGGTGGCTTATTCACTCGAATGACCCCACCCAACCCCACCCCTAAACCTACCTCTCACAGAAATCATGCACAATTATGATTTATAGACCATATCCATTTAATGAGCACGTGTGTTCTCTGGGATCGAACCCATGATCACATTATTACTAGGGCTGTCAAATGATTAACATTTTTAATCAAATTAATCAGAATTTTCAGTGGATTAATCAGGATTAATCACTATTTGTAATTACACCTGAATCCTAACCATTTTTTTTCTGAAATGCATACCAAAAGATAAATAACAGGACACAGATACATAATTTGCATGTATTGATTCATCAATGCGGTTCTTTTTTTCTGAATTTCAAAAGTTTAACATTTACTTAGATCAAATTTACCTGAGCACTATATCAAACCATACCATTTAACTACAGATAGTGTAAGAGTTTTAGGTGAACCAGTGGTTAAATATAGCCACATATCTATGAAATTATGCATAGAGAAACTCGAAAGAATGAACTCAGAAACAAAAACATGCGCCACCATCACATAAGCAGCACTCTGGGCACTTTTGTTTTTGGGAGCTGTTCATTTGCTCTGCCACAATACTTTAGGATCGATATTTTCACGTTCTGAAGGCTTCAAGTGCCAGTAAAGCCAAGTAAAAATGCATATGCTTTCCTAAATAGCTGTAATTTTCGCTGCATTGCATGTGGGCGTTCTGCGCATGCGCAGTGTGAAACACAGGACGCTATAAAAGGAAGAAGCTCCAGCGTATCAACTACCAAAGTCGTCTCTGTTTATCGAGCTTGGCATGAATGTATTTGAGAGTAACTGGGGTAAAACCTTAAGCTTCTTTGGTGTTTTCGTTGCGGCGCTCACCGCTGTTTTTTACTATCTTGAGAAATACAGAGATTGACGAGACTTTCCTGACCTGAATAATTTGTCACACTGCGCATGCATGAAATGCGTTAAAAAATTTGACGTAATTAACAACAAACAACTATTTAACGTCATTAACGCGCTATTTTTGACAGCCCTAATTATTACATTTAGTCATATAACACAACATACTCTACCAACTGAGCTACACAAAACCGGAATTATAACGCAAATAAAAGAGTACAAAACATTAATATGAAAATGTCCTATTGCAGATAGGGGCACAATTGTAGTATATGCTCTGATGTGTTGTATTTCAGGGATTTGGACAAACAATCTACGAGCGTATTGGTTGAAGGACAGGTTGTATTAGCCATTCAAAACTGTTCTTAAATATGCAAAACGTTCCTTTTATAACTCTTTTGGGGCATAAAATAAGCATTCAACCCTTCTGTTGCCTGTCAGTTTTTCTAGGCCACAGGCAAATTGGCTGAGAATTAAAAAGTTTATCTTTGATCTGGAGAAGTACAAAATCTACTTGATCTTTGTCTTCACCTTTGATGAGCTTAGCTCGGTAAAAGCTGAATGGATCAAACCATTTTTTCGAACACACTTCGGCATCAGTTATAAAGCGATAGTTTTTCAGTTATTCACCCTCAGCACAACAAACCTTTGGGGAAAATCTGAGCTTCAGAAGTTAGATGTCTGTGTCCAGGAATCAGCTGTGGAATTGAATTAAGAGTTGTTCTTACAAAGTCATCCTCACGGGCTGGAGCTGTTGATGAGCGTTAGCCGAGGCAGTAATTGTTGCCAGGGGGTGTGCGGCACTCTCGCAATCGAACTCTGTGAGGAAGTCCAATTTGTGACTTCGTAGTCACACTTCCTTACCGCAGGGAGAAGGAAGTTCTCGATGTCTGCAAACACATCCGCACAGGTCAGCAGCAGTTTAAGAGCTTTTCCCTCAGGTAACAGATTACTTTATTAGGGGCACTAAATATTCTCAAGATAAACTGATGCAGCACTCATAGCATTTGCCTGTCTAAAAAAGGACTGTTTTTTTTTTCTGTGAGAGTGCTGATGTCTGTCATAATGTGGTGTTTTCCTCAACTTTTTCGATTTTAATAAGCATGCATCTACAGTCTTAGCCTCACATGTCACGCCTACAGTTCTTTAACAGATCTTCTGTTACATGCTGCACACAAAACTGCCAAATATGATATAATCGGTAGTTACTATTCGCTGTCTGGTACTGGGTGGATACAAGCGCTCTGAAGAAGAACTAATCACTAGATTTACAAGTTTCAGTGGTTAGTGGCATCACATTTGGCAAAGATATAATTTTTTTAAAGATACTTAGCTGTAAGTATACATAAATATTCACAAGCAGAAGTGTATGTTCTGGTATTACTGTTCAGAAATAATCATTCTGAACTTGCTCATTAAGAATGTAAGACAGTTCATACACACACACATATATATATATAGATAGATAGATAGATAGATAGATAGATAGATAGATAGATAGATAGATAGATAGATAGATATTTTATTCTCATCTGAAAGAGACAGTTGGTGGATTTTTAGCTGAGAGAGACAACTGTAAGATGTCTCACCTGAAAATTCATAGGAAAAAGATAAATTGTAGATTTTTCAACTCAAATTTCATTCGAAGATGGCAGATTTTGCACCTGGAAATTTACTTTAAAGATATAATTGGCTTATTTTTTTCACCTGAAAGTTCAGTTGAAAGAGACACTTATTTATGGAGACTTATATTTTCCTGTAGCTCAAAGTGTAGAGCATATGGTCTTAGCCATATATTAAGGTCATAGGTTCAATTCCCTGAGGATGCATTAACTTTATTGATTTTTTTTTTTTTTTTTTTTGCCTTGGTTAAAAACTAAATAAGTCCAATTTGGATAAAAGCATCTGCCAAATGTTTAAATAGAAGATTACACTTTACTCTTTAACATCTCTTGTGGCAACAGTAAGAATGACATGTTTTTGTTATGAACTTCAATGTGCTAAAACACAATGCAAAGTGAACATACTATTGCTATAGTAACGAACGCAACTTTAAAGCACTTCTGATCGAAAGATAAACCGTGCGCCACTGTGTGTTGGGTATATCTCAGCATATTTTGTCTACATTAAATAGATAAATATAGGCTATTAAATCACTGTTGACCCCCCCCCCCCAGCACACTAAACATTTTATTTATATTAATTAACAATTGTCTATTGTGTAATATATACTGTCTAACAACAAAGCATGCAGAAAACTAGTCTAAAATCTTTTAGAACGGCTTGGATTCAACTCACTTTATTTTTCTCATTGTTTGAAATAAAATTATATATAATTTTTTTTGTAAATGTTATTAGTCATGAAGGATAGGCTGATACTGATATGTGTGTTACGAGCTTAAGAGTATTTATGTGTGTGTGTGTGTGTGTGTGTGTGGTTTCCTACAAAGAAATGTAGAAATACAACAATTAACAATAAAAACGATTAACAATAAAATTAAAAAAATAAGAACAAAGATGCACATTACAAATACATTATTGAAATACGTCCTAGATAACATAATCCTTACTTATTAACTCTCGATCATGTACTGCAAAGATGCACAAATAAAGATCTAGGTGCACAGAGAATACTATACAGTGATGTCAACATTGTTTTTTTAATAAGCAGTAAGTTTAGTATCACACCGAACACTATTGCGTTAGTGAAACTGTGATGAGTCATCTAGCAGTAACAACGTAATGATAACAGATAATTATCATATTAAGCAAAGTACAAGCAAAATAATCAAAATCCAAGCATTTAACATTTATAAGTTAATTGTCATAACTGAACAATACTGCACAAATTATAGCGATCACAAAGAAGCATGTGTACAGTATGTGTACAGCAAGTGTGAGTGTAAGTATACAACACCCCATCAGTTATATTCAGTTCTATACTGCCAACTGTTAGTTACTTGTGTTATGCCGGGAAGATCAAGATAATATTGACACCTGCTCAAGAGAAATCAACTTTCATCATGTGGAGATCATGAGAAAATTAAATTGTGTTTATGAGAAAACATAAAAAGAAAATCATAATCATCTATGGCCTTTTAGGACTTCCATACATATGTCATTGGAGGGAAACTTATCGACTTGTATGTCATATAAATTATACATTTTTATTAATATTATTATTATATATATATATATTTTTTTTTTTCAATAATGCAAGACCAAATTAAAATGCATTTAGATCTGAGTATGTTTGGAAAATGACTGGTGAAGCTGCAAGCCTGAAACTCTAACATACAATCGTGGCATAATGAAACCAGAGCAAATCAATATCTGAAGCAAATAACTTCCTGAGATTCCGACATTCTTCATCTACTCAACACAGAATCTGCCGCCAGCCGTGCATTCTGGGTCCAGTATTAATAATCTGTGTTCTACAGTGTTTACATCTAACCGAAGGAAACAAGAAATATGTTCAGCACAAAATAGAAGGTGTGATAGCGCAGATGTATATTTCCATCTTCAGTGCAGTTTCAACCCTCGGGGCCATTAAACTCCGTCTTCTGAAGGTATACATCTCTGTTCTATGGTAAGCTACGTATCGATCCCTCCTGCTCGTTTTCATGTACCAATAAACCAATATTTTATGCCGAATTTATCTGTTGAAAATGATTGGTTCAAGTATCCTATAAAAATAATAATAATAAAAAATATATAAAAAATAAAATCAAATTATGAAACTTAAGAATTAGTAATGATGTGAGTTTTGTAACAGTTCATGAATTTAAAATTGGAGATGGAAAAAATGCCTCCAAATAGTTCCGAAATAGTTCAGTCTTTATTTTAGCTCGCTCACAGTCATTCATTTATCGTCTAATGGTTGGAAGCATTGCAAATGCTTCCTGAGGGCTTTCCTGAGAAGGACTCATTCTGTTGTGTGCATTTTCAGGATCTACAGTGTGGTTTCTAGGCCAAAAAGTCATTTTTACTTTAACTCACCATTCCTCTGCTTTGCAGACCTGCTCTGAAATCTAATTTTTCATCTTCACAAATTTTAGCCTGGTCTTATTGACAGGACCTAATGGAACGTGAAAAGTCACTCTGGTTGCCTTGTCAAGAAATACGCGGCTTCTGGAAAATAGAGTTTAAAAGTTGAGTAGGCGATTTAGAAGTGTGCACTGAAGCATTTTGGCCCACCTTGAATGGATCACGTCGAAAGTCTCATGGGAAATTTAATGAGGGTTTAAACACCTTCACGTGGAACATGCATTTATTTTGTGCCACAGTGAGATTCATAACCAAGACTTAAAATTTGAGAAATACTTTGATTTCATTCGAGATAAAGGATGAAATCAATAACATGCCATCCATGCTAGCACATCAAAATGTGTACAAAATAAAAAGAAACTGTTTACTTCAGTTGTGCCAGAAGAATCCACCGCAGTGCAACAGTCACACGCTCCTTCGCATATGACTCCAGCTAGTTCAAACAAAATACTTCTGAAATAAGAAACATCGATTTGTCTGGCACACTTTCACTGCAGAATACGTGTGAATACTTATCATACACTGTGAAACTCCACAACTTTATTGGTGTATTCCAGGATGTGAATGAAATAATGACTGTGAATGAAAGAATATCTCCAAAAGTGTTTTTGCCATTTTCAAGGGCACAATCTGCTGAGTGGTGTCTTAAGCAACGCATATTGGCAAACCATATTCCAGATCAACCAAACCCATAGGAATTGTATTAAAGGTCCTATGACATGAAAATGTCACTTTCTGAGGTTTTTTAAGATTAATATGAGTTCCCCTAGCCTGTATATGGTCCCCAAGTTTCTAGAAATTTGAATCGGTGTAAATCGAGATTTTTCTATCTTTCTCTGCCTTTGAGAAAATGGAAGCTCAATCAGGCTGATCTTGAATCTCCTCGTTGTGACGTTTCAACGAGAATTGTTACCTCCCCTTTCTCTGCTTTGCCCGCCAAATATTTACATATAATTCAGCACAGGCGTTTCAAACAGACTTTTATGATATGGATTCGACAGCACCGGCACAAACAGTGAGTAACAGTGTTCATTAATGCCTGATCTGTGATTTCTGATGTGTAGCTAATCATTCAAGTTCACACAGATTTTCTTTCTAAATCGTTTAATACTGTTTATGCATCAGTGAATCAAGCCAGTGATTAACGATCAACTTCACGTTGTTTCTCTTAGTAGCATGAAACAAATCTGTTATTTAAATTGTGATTTAACTACAGAGAGCGATCAAAGAAAGCTCACTTTTTTTCCGGAGCTGTTACACATCACGAGTATATCTGCACACTTGCCCAAACTGCCGTTACAATGAATGACGCTGTTATGCTGCACAACAAAGCTCTTACTGCATTCATGTGTTTGCTGTTAGCTGTGGTGAAAGCATTTTGTGAGAAAACGTGTTGCAATAATGACGAGATCACTGCATCCACGCGATAAACAGACCCTGACTACTCAATGCTCATCACTGCAGCCTTTCATGTGATGGGGAAAAGATCGAAAAAATAATTATATAATCAACACTTCCACGATTTGTTAATTTCGACAGCTGTAATATATATATAACATTATATTTGAGAGGGGTTCCACATGAAAGCATTTCGAATGCAACGATGTCAGCCGAACACAACAGTTGTGGTTTACTCGGAGTCTCACAGCAGACACGCCCCTTCAAACAGAGCATTCAAGCCAGAGGGCTAATATCAGGATCTAAAAATGCTTTTTATTTCAAAATTTTAAATGTAAAAATCATACTAACAATATAAGTACACCTAAGAGAACATTAAAAAGCATTTAAAGATAAGGAAATGATCCATGTCATGGGACCTTTAATAATTTTCCATTTTATTATTCATTAGAAATAATGGAGGTCTTTATGATGTTTACTTTAAGTATCTGAACAGATGTTTCCCTTAAAATTACTTGGAAGTAAAATTAGACACAGATGGGACAATTGTTGATATACAGTACAGACCAAAAGTTTGGACACACCTTCTCATTCAAAGAGTTTTCTTTATTTTGATGACTATGAAAATTGTAGAGTCACACTGAAGGCATCAAGGGCTATTTGAGCAAGAAGGAGAGTGATGGGGTGCTGCGCCAGATGACCTGACCTCCACAGTCACCGGACCTGAACTCAATCGAGATGGTTTAGGGGTGAGCTGAACCACAGACAGAAGGTAAAAGGGCCAACAAGTGCTAAGCATCTCTCGGGGAACTCCTTCAAGACTGTTGGAAGACCATTTCAGGTGACTACCTCTTGAAGCTCATCAAGAGAATGCCAAGAGGGTGCAAAGCAGTAATCAAAGCAAAAGGTGGATACTTTGAAGAACCTACAATATGACATATTTTCAGTTGTTTCAAACATTTTTTGTTATGTATATAATTCCATATATAATTCCACATGTGTTATATCATAGTTTTGATGCCTTCAATGTGAATCTACAATTTTCATAGTCATGGAAATAAAGAAAACTCTTTGAATGAGAAGGTCTGTCCAAACTTTTGGTCTGTAATGTATATGAAATAATTGAATGGTAAATGGTTGAGTTTTGAGTGGACATTTTTGACCCTAATGTGAGAGATGTTATTGCATGGCTTTTATATGAGATTAATTTGAGATGGAGACATGTTAACAGAAATACACTGAGCATTTCCAGTGAGCTTGGGTTGAGAATCCAACCTGTTTTATGGTCAGTACATTTCAAAACACAGTTTCTTATGGCCTGAAATTTATATGCCACAAGTCACTATATTTGCATGCATAATATGAACAAAATCCATGCAATAGCTTTCATTGGTTGGCAATATGTATGCAGAGCATGCAGCGATACTTCTGCCCTCCATTAAGACAAATCAGCCAACCGACACAATTTCAAATCAATACATATTGGCACCTGTTCGTATTGCAGCAATGCATTTTCCCTCAGCCAAGACCCTTAAGCCTGCCTTGTTTTTAATTTAAAATATCCCAAAAGCAACCACAGTGCCAGAAATCACTGAATTTGTGTTTTAGATACAGTCTACATGAAAAAATCTGAAAAGCAGAGACTTTCTCCTGCCTTTTGTCATGTGCTGATAAACCAGTAGTTATGCTGATTTATTTGTCATGTTGTTTCTGATTCACTTTAGCCCCTGTGCTGTCTGAAAATCTTGTACCTAATTTGGTATTCCTGGTCAAAAATGAACGGACTACTAAAAATTGCATGTAAATATTGAATCTCAAATCTTGGATTCAATCTTTCTGTCAACTTGGTTTCTTTAAATTAGCACAGGTTTTGTATTATTATTATTATTTTGTTGGAACTATCTGAAAAAAAAAGCATAATTTGTGAATAAACTTGGCCATGTTGGTTTATAAGTTAATAAAGTAAATAAACCTATGATCAATGCAAAAGCAGAAATTTTGGATCCATACGGGTTCAGATATGTCAGTTAAGAGTGAGTAAATGACAGATTTGCATGTTTGGGTGAACTATTCCTTTAAGTAAGTAAATAGTGTGCTTTTTGATTTCATGTTGACATCAAAACCGTGTTTACTAAAATTGTTGTGCTTCCACCAGACTTCTTACTCAACTAACTATACAAATGACTGTTGAAAGCCCCATGTTTACCATCGATCCACTTTTACACTGAAAAGAGGTGCTCAGCGTTATCATCTGGCCTTTGTGCTGCAGGAGGAGTCCAGGGAGACAAGTAGCATTATTCAGAAAAATAAGATGTTTTCATGGAGAGGGTATGACGTATATGCTTTGTTAACCAGGTAAACGAGGGAACAGTTGGGAGGACAGCATAGTGAGAGAGAGACAGATACTCCAACACTGAGCCTCTTTGTGAATCAAGATGATGGCAGTGTAGTCTGAAGCACACATAAGTGGCCGAAAGTCTCATAAGTGCACTCACTCGCCATTTCGGCTCCGCAGCAGGACGGACAGCTCTAGAGCACTGTGGGCTCCCCCTACATTTACCCTCGTCTTGGCCTGAATCTTTCTGCTCAATTTCTCTGAAACAAGACCCCCTGAGAGAGATTTGAGAGATAGAAATTGCTAGAAACATATCACACTCAGACATGAACACACACACACACACACACAAGCAATTTTAGCCCTGTGGACTTTTAGATAATAACATCTTAAAAGTTTGTCGTTTTTTCTTAAAACACTTTTTAAACTCTCTAGTTTACTCTGTTGGACTTTGTTAGTAGACACATTAAACTATAGTATATACAGTACATCTATAACAGTAAAATTCTGTATTTTTCTATTGCTACAGTGTCATCACAGTGTTATGATTATTAATATTTATTTTAGTATTTATTAATATTCTCAATTAGCTTATATTTTCATATTTCATTTAATTTTAATAAATCTGTCTGTCTGTCTGTCCGTCCATCTTTCTATAATAATAACGATTAATTTCAGTGATTTTAGTACTACAACTTCAACTTTTGCCAAGGCAGCATTTCAACAAGTTTTTCATTAAATATTTATATTTGATTATATTTCAGGTTTATTTCAATTTACAGAAACACTTTTTAATATGCAGTATATGCAGTATATATATATGGCGATGAATTATATATATGGTATATATTACCTCTGTCAAAGTGTCTGGAAACTAAATCTTAGTTATCATATATAATATAATAAAATTTGAAAACAAGGTAAAATTTACATTTTATTTTTAATGTGGCAAAAATTTCACATTTCTGGGATAACTCGTACTGTGGCTTGAAGGATCACTATATATATATATATATACTGTATATTATCATAGGGAGATGTCAAAACTATCATTGGCTGTGGTTCAAACATGAGAATAAATAGTAGGATTTATTTTAGGCAGGTTTGAGGACACTTAAAGGAGCACAGCAATAATTGCTCCTCTGGAGACTGTAAAAAAATGGCCTCATTCCTGCAGCCTTTGGCCACCACAGTATTTATGGTGTTAAACCTGTCAAGAGGCAGCATCCGGAACCAAAATAAAGCCAAGGAAAGTTTATCTACAGTATATAGCTAATTTCATACACAATGGTAATTCAAAGTGCTTTACATGAAAGAAAGTAAAATAATAATGAAGGAAAATAAAACAAGCAATTTAAAAACTTTGAAAAAGATTTTTTAAAAATACTTATTTAAAATGATTTTAATACATTTTTCAAATATAAAATGATTTGACATAAAATACAGTGAATACGTAAAATACAATGCCATCAGTTCGGACATCGCACAGTGCTCATTCAATAAATGCACAGCTAAACAGATGAGTTTTGAATCTAGATTTATATAATAAAGATAAAGAAAAGATGAAAAGTGCTGTTTCTGAAAACCATGTTACTTTTGAGGATTTACCTCTGTTTAAGTCACATGGCATGCTGGGCTGGCTTTCAAGGGAAGGTGGATGTATAATTCAAGGTTTCTAGGTCCATGGAGAGTGTCTCTTGATGAACAATGCATTGTTTATGTGATCTGTGAACATGCCACTTCATCTCCAGCGGCTAGGTGTTTAAGTGAAGTTATTAGATCCACATTTATCATTATCAAGCTGAAAGGTTAGTAGAGTTTAATCCGCAGTCACATACCCTTTGCTTGGGCTGTCAGATGACAGAGTATTCCTCCCTGCAACCCTCAGATGTTTTTCCGCATTCTTAAGCGTTCTCCCAGTATGGGAGAGTCGATGTGCTGGAGCTGTTCCATATGATATATTCCCCGGTGGCCTGATTTTCAGTGGTGTACATGTGCATGCTAACTGCTCTGGTTGGCTCTGATCCGCCCACTCAGTACCATTAGATAAAGTGTTTCAGCTGCTCAGCGTGGAAGAAACACCACGCCTGCTCACTCCAAAGATCTCTTCAAGGTTTCGTTAAATATCATTTCCCTCGCTCAGCGAAGGAGACAGGCGCTGTAAACGGTGGAGATGAGACATGCACATGTGTGTAAACTCACCCAGGTGACTCATTATAGATCATCATCATAGTTTTGACAACACCGTGAAGTTTGGTGCATTTATTTATAAATTAAAAAACATTTTACTTCTGGCCTTCACAGAACTATGCACTGAAATAGTAGAAACAAACTTTAAATGAAATGATATGGAAATTAGGACATAAGGATTTGATAGAGCTTGTTGTAAACTTTGTAATTTGTTGGTTTAATTCCCAGGAAGTGTATATACTGATAAAACGCATAGCTGGAATGCCATGCAACTTCTTCCACCTTATGCATTTGCTACAAAAAGGATCTGTCAAATGCATGAATGCATAAAATTAATTTCGCTTGCCTGGTGTTCATAACACAACTCAGTTACATAGCAAATCTCTTTCAATGTGCAGTTATGGAGTTGTTCATGCACTCACATATCGAAGATATTAGTTTGATATTAGATATTATCTGAGGGATTTGTGTGTTAATGTTATGTTTTTAGGCAGATTATAGATGGTGATAAAAGTGATCAGAAAATGATTAAAGTGATAAAAAAATGATTTAAAAACACTCCAGTAATACATAACATTAACATCTCAAAAACATTGTGCATTTAAATTCAGCGTTAAACGGAAGTTATGATCAGTGGTGCAATGGTGCCTTGAGAAGTAGGTATTCTCTTAATTTATGTCCCTAATATTTTTTTAAGCAGCACTTATGAATATCCGTTGTTATAAACAGTGACATATAAAACTAGTCTTGCATATTTATTTCAACCCAAAATGAGCCAATAGTATTTGCACACTGTCACTTAACTTCTGCTGTTTGACTTCATGGAGTAAGGATCATTCTGAAATAAATATTACACTCTCAGAACAAAAGGTACAAAAGCTGTCACTGGGGCTGTACCTTTTCAATATATATATATATCACTTTTACATACTAATATTTACTTTTTACTTAGCCTTTTGAAAAGCCCCAGTGACAGCTTCTGTACATTTTTTTCTGAGAGTCTAGCCACGGAAGAGGAGCAGATTTTGCAATAAATAATTCTATTAAAATAAAATAAAATAAATACAATATTGACTGCAACAATTATCATTTTTTTCAGAACCTCTTTTAAATTGCATGCTATTTTGTTTAGCTGACTGTATACAAATGTGGGAGAATCATGACCTCTGTTTAAATTATTATTATTATTATTTTAAATAAAAATTAAATAAATTTGAATAAAATTAAATACAATTAAATAAAAATTGTGATTCCAGAATTGTACAGTTCTACTCCTGTGTGTGACTGACTGTTTCTTCCATGGAATACAGTCACTTGTTGTAGCCATCATTTTAGAATTGAGGTGGGCATAAATGTCAAATATAATAATAATTAAATATAATTAATATAATAGATATACCTTTTCTATATTAGGGATTTCCTGGTAGAAGTTACAGTATTACTTTTACGAGTCCGTTTTGGACTTTCTGTGTGAGTGCACCCTCCAGCTTCCAGAGTGAATGAAACATAGCCTGCATGAATGTGTTTATGCCTCAGTCCTGAGTGTTTTTAGGGAATATTTGCATTTGTTCACTTGTGATTAGATTGGCTACTCATGTGCTGGACTGTCTTGATTTGGCTAATATACAGGATGAAGCCTATCAGAGGGAATTCAGACATGGGTATACACAATGCCGACTGATGAAGAAGTGGGTATACGCCATACAGCTGTGTATACCCTGAACTACACCACTGGTTATGATCATCTTCCCTCTTATCATGCATACTGTGTATTTGCCTCTTGAATGAGAAAAGATGCACGGCGGCACTTGATTTTGTCTATTGGGAACTAGTCTCTGACTAGACTGACGGCTGAAGGTCTGGAATCCATGGCAGCTTTCATTGGCCAATGCCTACCCATGGGGCTGTTTGAATTACATGTCAACCAATCACAGTTCATTTCGTTCAGCGTCACGTTTCGGGGTGTAGAAATGTCGTCACAATAAACAGACCGGTGTGTAAAAGTCTTATACGTATTCTATGCCGCAAACTTTAAATATTGCACATACTTTTGAAAACCCAGCGTTTAGTTCATCCTGATTACTGTTTAGTAATTGTGATTATGCTGTAGTATTAGTTCATTAAAATTTATGAGGACACATTAATAAAATAATAATCATGTGCACAGATAAATAATAAACACTGCATTATTCTATAAAAAAAAAATAAAAAAAAATCAATCTACTTTGATTTAATGGTGACTTTAGATAGACAATTTAATGTAATAAAAATCGACACAGACTCACATTACTGAATTAACTAAGACCAGTTCCCGATCCTTGTTCAAAATAAATATTTTGGAGCGCAGACTTTGTTAGAAAATTGCAAACCAAAAATACTGTTATCTGCATGGTATTATTCGATGAAGCACGGTAATTCACTTCTTTTATCCAACTTTATTTCTCTTTCCAGGTTGTCCGGTGGCCATTAAGCAAGTAGGAAGTTCTAAACGAATCGCTCTGGCAGCAGCAGCCATGATGGCGATGGATTCTGACATGACACAGGGACCATCCATCTCTTCTGCTCACCCTCTCCACCTGCTCTCACTCTCACCCATCAAGCTTCCCTTTCTGACGGCACCTCACACAGGTAGGGCTACAAAGAAAATGCTTATGCTAATGAAAAAATCCCACCACTGTCCCAAAGGATTCCATCCTAGCTGCGGTTCTGGGGAGTAACTAACTAAAGTAACAAAGACCCTTTAACTTTGACATGAACTATTACATTTTGCAGTGAAAGCAACATAGCTGTTTTACATTAGTTACATTGTGGTTTCCATTGTATTTAAAGCAAATCAATGCAGACCAAAAGTGTTTGATTCTCAGCATTTCAAAAAAAAAAAAAAAAAAGAAAAAAAAGAAAAAAAAAAGAAATGCATACAAGTTTTGAATTACATGAAGGTGAGGCGGGGTGTAAACAATGACATAATATATTTCATTTTTGAACTGACTATCCCTTTAATTTTGAAGTTGCTTTGTATATTTTTTGCTCCTCCACAGAAAATATTTTCAAGTGAAATATTAAGCATCTCCGAATGCACAGTTGTGGTGTTACTAAATGAATTAACACTGCTACATGAATCTAATGAGTAAATGATTCAGTGAGTCACTGGTTTGTGGTCCGGCACACTTTAAAGCTGCGGTAGGGAACTTTTGACGCTCTAGCGGTTAATAAACAGAACTACCTCTCTTTGTTTATGTCTATGAAGAATCACAAAGGTACTGGGTTACTCTGCCGCGGTACCCCCGAAGCAATCTAAAATAGTCCGAATATAAACACTTATTATAGGTGCACCCTAGTGATTCAGGACAAGCCAAATACACGGTTTGGAAAATGGATTCATGGTGTACTCGCTTATTATATACATTTTTCTACATTTTGAACACAAACAAATTTACGGACCGCAGCTCTGATTGGTTATTTTTTACCGGGAGCGATGTATTTCAGCAAATGGCTAAAGGACCACTAGGAGGAGCCAGAGGAGCTTGATTTTTTTCACAGATTATCTGTCTCATATTCTACTGTCAGGACATAATGACAGGTTTAATAAATATGTAAAAAATATTTTTTCAAAAGTTCCCTACAGCACCTTTAAGACATGAAGAATGTCCCAAAAACACTTGTATAGTCAACCTGAACAAATCAGTGTTGTTGAACAAATCATATGAATTAATGCTTCAATGTTCTTGATTGTGTCTGAGTCTGAGTGAATGAGTCTGAATGAATCTGATGCATGGATGATTCAATGACTCACTAACAGTCACTTATTTTTTGTACTGAATAAGTTAATGATTCAATGACTCATTCTTAAAGATAGGCAGTTGTTGATTTTCTGAGCGTTGTTCAGCATAGTAATAGTTCAACGATGTACTTGTAAGGACAGTTACATATGTTGTACCTGAATAGAATCGGTATGTTTCATTTTTATTATTATTTGTTTGTTTTTGATTAATGAACACATGATTTTGTGTAAACGAAATTGCATCATTGGTTTGGTGTGCGACTGTCTTGAATTTACCAGTACACTTTTCTCCTCATTATTGCTTCAGTTTTTTTTTTTTTTCTCTCTCTCTGTCTTCTGGCTCAGGTTTAAACCAACCAGCTTTGTGTTGTTTTGTCGGACCCACTTGCTTGATTCTTGGGTTCATAATGAGGGCCTGCTTTCTCAAAAAGCTTCTGATGGCCTAATTGGTCAATTGTAATTGCAAATGTCTTTGGTTATGCAAATGTCACAGCTTTTTAGTCCTCACTTGTCAGAAATAGTCTGTACATTTTCTTTTTCCTTCACTTTAGACTCAGCATGCATGAAAAGAAAGGTTATACAGTGCATTCTGGTAAAAATGAGTCCGTTTGCATTTGGTTCTTTGATGTTTTAGAGGAATTGTTAGGGTTTTATGGTTGTCAGTTTGGACTTCCCTAAGAAATTACAAGAAATGTTGTTTCTTGAGCACCCATCTTCTTGCTGAGTTTGTTTTGGTATTGTTCTTACTGTGTTGGTACCATTTATCTTGAAGAAGTAAGAGTTTCACTTTGCTGTAGTGGACGGATGTAAATCAAGGGTCAGTGCGTAAATGACTCAACTGAATGGAAGTTCATTTGGTGAAACAAACTGTCTTGTCTGTGAAACAGTCTTTCTTTCTTTTTTTCTCTTTCTCTGCCTTCATGCATATTGATTAACTGTTTCCTTCCTCTGTTGTTCAGTGAACTCTTGCGGGTGGATTGCCTGAGGTGAAAAACCATGCGTGTGTGTGTCAATAGGAGTGTGTACATGAGTTTGAGTGCAGGTCTATATATTTTATGAGCAAATGTATGTATTTTTCAGCTCCGGTCTTGTATGTGGGTGTGAGGGATGAATTCTCTGCTGTGAATCAATAGGAAATGTGGCTGTGGTTGTCAGCATGCCCTGTATGGATGACAGGCATCCTCCCCTGGAATTAATTCCTTTTAGCCAGGCCTCAAAAGCAACATTAAAGCAAACAGGCCAACAAACCCAGACGGATTTTAATTTAGCTCTAACGATGTATGTGCATGTTTGTCTGATGCTGTTGTAACTGGATCACTCTTGTTGTCTGGCAGCATCAGCCCACTGCATTTGAACTGTAATGACGCTGTAATTCATTCTGATTGCGATCTAATGCTTAAGGCAGGAATGATTGTCATACAGTTTGTGTGAGGGAAGATAATGGAGGTGTGTAGCTCTCTCTGGATGCAGGATTTTAGGATTTATGTAAGATACAAAACGGAACGGGTCTTATTCATTAATCCTGAAATACCATTGCACAGTGATCATTTCTATTATAATCAAATATCAATAAAGTATTTAAGTGGGAAAGTGATCAGAATACATTTAAATTTTGTTGTGTGTGTGAACTATTATTATTACCACACATTATAAACAGTCTATTTTTATTGAGGTGAATTTTATTAATTCTTTTCTGTATAAATTATAAGTATATATACATCATGCTACATATATACATCTTGCTTTGTCTGTCAACTAAAATGCTTTTTTTTTTCATTCTAGATGGCAAGCACGATGCATTCTTTTTATGCGATGCTAACTTTAAAAGCCAAATAGAAGGTATTTTAGAATAATTATGCTTGCCTAAACGTTTTGGAACAACCTACATGAAAGGGAGGTGTCTATAATGCCTTTAGATGCTGCCTACGTAGGCAGTTCACTAGGTTCTGAAACAGAGCCAATGAGTTTTCTGATGCTGAGCTCTGCCAATTATAATGGATGCATGTTTTTGAAAGCAGATGTTAACATTATATCAATGTGCACGAGTTGAGCGTTTTTTATTTTTTTTATTTTGCCATGTCCTCTGTTAGTGCCAGCACTTAAATGCCAATGGAGGAGTTTTTGAGCTCTCTTCAAATGCTTGAATTATAGGAGCCCTATACATCTGTGTTGAGAGATTAGTCTTTCAGCCAATGCCTTGAATGTGCTGCCATTGTTGCCAACCCCCCTCCCCCACCAATTTTGTGTGACCAAAATCCTATATCACAGTGTGAAAAGTTTTCAAGCTGGATAACATATCAGCATGAAGTCGAGTAAATGGAGACAGAACTATTTCTGCATTTGTGTTAGAGGGCTTTTTTCTATTTATGTCGAGATGTTGCACAAAAAGTTGAACTAATATGTTGTCTGTCAAATTCCCAAAGCTCATGATGTCTAGATGCCTCGTACTGATGTTGGAGAAGTTGTTTTTGGTTCAAACATAAAGATGTGTTTTTCTCGCTTCCTAAAGATTGACATGCTCAGTACTCATGTGAGTGAAGATACTATACTCTGTGGGGGTATATGACGTTTTTCTTTTTCTTTTTTTCTGTTATAAAAATGAAAAGAAACAAAACTGAAAATATCTGAGACATATTTACAGCACATTGTATCATATATATGATTTACAGGTGAAATCACATTATTATGACGAGTAGAATTTGGAATTTGGAGTCAGTAGGATTATTATTATTTTTTATTAATTAAGGCTGCATTCAGCTGATCAAGTTACAGTTTTATAATGATTTCTGATTCAAACAAATGGTGTTGTTGTAATTAATGACTATATATAACAAATATGTATTATGAAATAATATAAAAAAGTTTTATTATTTCAGCATATAACATTTGAATATGCTGAAAACAAATCAGCATATAAGAATTATTTCTGAACGATCATGTGACATGAAGACCAGAATAATGATGCTGAAAATTCAGCTTTGCATTACAGGAATATATGACATTTTAAAATGTATTGAAATAGAAACTATTTATTTTAAATTAAAATAATATTTCACAACATTTCTGATTTTACTGGATTCTTGATCAAATAAAATGCAGTCTTGATGAGCCTAATGGATTTATTTTAACAAATTAAAAATCTTGAAAACCTTTGGATGATAATCTAATTCTATCTCTGACTTAGAAAACTGGATGGAGGTTTGAGTTTGTCTTATGCAAATCCCACTCATGGAGTTTGCATGACTTACACAAGGTGTGACCCACCAAAAGCCAAAGGTTGAAATTTAAACAAACTGGGCTGCTGAACAAGGGGACAATTATGCAAATTACATTATGTCTGATAACAGCAGCATTAATAGGTCATGATTTACATAAGAAGTGTCTTCACTGCTTGGGCATAGAGATAACAATTTAGAGATTAGAGTTTTCTGAAAACTTTGATAAACGCCTTAAAAATCTTTATTGTGAAGGACAGAGATAGAGGGGAGGAGCCTATTCTCTCCCTCTTTTTCTCTCTCGCTCTCTCTCATTATCTCTGTCTCTTGAGAACTCCTGCTAGTTTTCCTAATTACAAACTTATCTCAGAACAGTAGACAGTCCAGAGGGTCAAGCTGGTTAGATAACATAACTACAGCATTCTGACAAAATTATATTATATTATATTATATTATATTATATTATATTATATTATATTATATTATATTATATTATATTATATTATATTATATTATGTCTTGTCTTGTCTTGTCATGTCATGTCATTACAAAGAAGCAAGGCACTGAAAGTGTGACATGGATTTATATTTTGGATAAAATAGTCTGCTAAATAAATACATGTTATTATTATTATTGTTGTTTATATATATATATATATATATATATATATATATATATATATATATATATATATATATATATATATATATATATATATATATATATATATATATTCAGGATAGGCCTAAAATCCTTAATCCTAAAATCTGTCAAATGTGCCTCCTAAATAACATTTTATCAGATTTAGTAATTTAATTTGATGAAAAGACACATCAGAAGTCAGCAAGATTTTGTGTAAATGTAATAGATAATTTTATTCAGCCAGAAGCATTAATTCAACAAGTCACAAGTGTCAGTAAATACAGTTTTAAGCAGTGCAAATGTTTCTTGAGCAGCAAATAAATATTTCTGAAGGATGAAATAGCACTGGAGTAATGATGCTGAAAATTCAGCTTTACTATCACATGAAAAATTTACATTTTAAAATATATTAAAAACAGTTATTTTAAATTGCTATAATAGTTACATTATTACGGAGATACTTATTTTAAAAAATCTTAAAAAATGTTATATGTCTTATGTTAGCACTGGCCCTGCTCTGACCTCTCAGCTCTTCCAGCTCATGGACTCGTGGACAGCTTGTTCTACTCATGTTCACACTGATCAGGTCAGCCTTAAAGCTTTAATTGATTGAAAAGGTCACTGGAGAGTGATAAAGAGTGAGAGAGATGAGGATGATTACAGTGGAAAGGTCTCTAGCAAAGCTTTCATGAATATTACGCGCTCGGGCTGGACTAAGAGAGATTCACTAATTACTCTGAGGACACTCGCTATGAATTTGGTACTACATTTAGATGAGCGTTTGCCCCCTGGGAATTCTTCACACACACACACACACACGCACACACACACACGCACACACACACACACATTTGTTTTTGTGAAAAGTTGGGACATCCCATAGGCGTAATGGTTTTTATAATGTAGATACTGTATATTCTATCGCCCTTCACCAACCCTACACCTAACCCTAACCCTCACAGGAAACTTTGTGCATTTTTACTTTCTCAAAAAAAAAAAAAAAAAAAAAAAAACTCATTCTGTATGATTTATTAGCGTTTTGAAAAATGGGGACACGGGTTATGTCCTCATAAGTCACCCTGTCCTTGTAATACCTGTGTCATACCCATGTCATTATACAGAGTTGTGTCCTGATATGTCACAAAAACATGCCCACACACACACACACACACACACACGCACATATATATGATATCAGCATTTGATTGTACAACATTTGATTGTAATGTTACTGTTGTCTATCAAATTCTATATTGTTAGTATATCTGAGATATTTGTATCCCAGTCTGCCAATGACATCCTGAATGTGAATGGTAAGGGTCCAAAGGAACTAGAGTTGTTCCGATTCCGATACTAGTATCGGAAATATCTCCGATACCACAACAAATTCTGGCATCGGCATCGGCGAGTACATGAACCCATATACCGATCCGATACCATTTTCTTAAAAAAGACCTAGTTATGACCGCAAGCTTTGCCTAACCGCTGCACGGTTCTTCTTCGCTGCTCAAAATGCATTGAAAACACAGGAAGTTGTGCTGTGTTGCCACAAGCAACCCCTGTTTAGAGCAGCGAAGAAGAAATGAAAACGCGTTAGCAGCCCTTATCTATATATGACTGGATCACTCATCACATTCTAAACTGCCAAAAGACAGTGAAGCCGCTACTATATTATAGATCAGTGGTTAGCAGTATGTCTCTGTAGTACCGGTAGTTACAGACTCTCGAGTATATTCAGTACCGGCAACTGCGTTCAGTCGCTTCCGTGTAAGTCAAAACGCAGGGCTCCAGACAGTAGCCGAATATATACTAGTGTCTGTGAATATTAAACTGCAAAATACTATTTAAATATTACTCCCGCAAAATCTACATCTCTGTGGGTGACTGGCACAGATGCGCGAGAGCTCGCTGTTTTGTAGTCTCTGCTGTGTGTCATGAGGACACGAACGCATAAACCGTCACTTCATGAGAATTTACCGTTTCATTTGAGAATACTGTCATATCATAAACACAGACACTCAAAGATCTTCATGGCAGCCCATTAAAATAAATGTTTGGTTTACATGAGTAAATTGACAATATATAAAGCTACTGTTGTAGCCTACAGTAATAATAATACATCTCTATAATAATAATAATTATGCCTAGATGGTTGCTTGTTTTTTACTTGTTAGAGATTATCTGATTAATAGATCTTTTTTTATATTCCTAGACTTATTTGTTGCAGTTTTTTTATACAGTTATATTGTAAAACTTAAATACCTTTTTTAGTTTGCGGTGTTAGATTTTTGGCTGCATTTGAAGTTCTTTTTTGCATAAGAAAATAAATAATACTGTCAAATTCATGTTAGATAATAAAAATACTGTAATAAATACAGTAGTTCACCATGTATTTGTTCATGTTTTATTGAGGGATCTGTCTGAAGCACACCATAAAAAAATTCTAGCAATTTACACAGGGCTAGTAGTATATACAGCTGTATATACAGATATACACCCAGGTATCGGATCAGTACTCGGTATCGGCCGATACCCTGAGCCCAGGTATCGGAATCGGTATCGGGAAGAGAAAAAGGGTATCGGAACATCTCTAAAAGGAACATATGCGTTTCATATTTTATTTTTATTTTTTTACAACAGATTATTGACAGCATGAGAATCACTCATCACCAGACTGTGAGTGTGTGCCAGTCAGTTTTTCACTGTGAATCACAGATGTGTCGCTCAGTCTCATTTTGGTATTTTGGCATCACACACGTGCACAGCTACATTAGCTGTCATTTGTTTCTGAGCAACTGCACATTAGTGTCAGCGGAGCTCTCGTTTAAACACATTTTGCATTTTATTAACAATGAAAGACTGGATTGCAGGGCTAATTTCACAGGTAATGTGATTCATTTGACAAGAATGAACACAGACAGATAAAGTATTGAATCCTTTACACAAATTTGGGATGTCCTTCTTTTTTTTCTTTTTTTTTTTTCTTTTTGACAATCATGATTAGAAATGGTACACTAATCATCCAAGCCCTGGTTTGCTGTCCTATTAAAAGCCAGTATCTGACGTGTTTGCAGACTCTTTTCACAAGATTTATGTCACTGAGCTTTTGATTTATTAAATCTTCATCATTAGTGCCATTCAGCTTGCCAAAAAGGATCCATTCTTTTTCCATGGCAGTGCATGTAGTGCAAAAAGACTAGTTAGTATAACTATAAGTACCATGATAGTGTGATTATGTGATAGTCTTCATATAAATAAATAAATATAAAATCTCTGTTTAGCAGTTTTGAAATTGTTACAAAGCTGTTTTTGCACTAATGCCGTGAATATGAATCATTGGAAATATCTTCTGGTTTGCATCCAAAACAATCAAATGAGATGAAGTAAACGTAGGTCCTTTCATGTGTGAAGTTTTAATTTAGTGGATTATCCAAAGAAACAGGCATCCTTGTATGGTTATTTAATAATGACAATAATAAAAATAAAAAATCTAATTACATTTTCAAGCAAAAATAACTACTGTATTTAAGTTTCAGTTTTTCATGTAAAGTTTATAAGTAAAAGTGTAATACATTTTTTTTTCTTCTTTTTTTAGAAAATGTACAATTATTTTTTGAAAACTATTACATATATATAAATATTCATTTAATATTTAATTTTATTGCATTTTTATAAATGACTCATACCATGGTATTAGATTTTGGTCATTTAGACGTGTTTGGATCTGCTGGTCATCACTGTAGATGTTATGTTATTTTCTAAGCACAGTGCCAGATTATCTTCCAACAAAACCGATAATTACCATTGTCTCTGTAGGAATATGTTATTGCTTAAATGACACTTTTTGAAAGCCCTCCTGTAGATCACTGGGACATTGATTCTCACATTGTTATGCTGAACAGTTGGAGCCTTCACAGATTTACTCTCTGCAAACCAGTTTCCCATAGCACCTACAATTACTCACCAACACCGAAATCAATTTAGCCTGTCAAGTTCCCCTGCTTCTCTGTCCCGCAAAATAAAACTCTTATCATTTCTCTGTTCGTACTGTCTCCATGTTTCAATGCGGTGTCATATCTTATCTGGATAGATGACCCTACAGTTTCTAAAATGAGTGAACTCCACCAGTATCCTATCGTTTGGATGGAGAAAAGAAAGCTTTTACCAGTGGTTCCATCTTCACTCTTCTTTAAGAATTTGAAGAGGGTCACTCCTTTCCTCTGTATCTGTCCCTTTATAATCCTCTACATTAAAATTCCCTTTCAAAGTTTTATCATCAAAAGGTAGGGAAATAAAACCCTCAAGTCTTCAAGCTGTGCTTCTGAATGGTTGTCAGAGTAGATGAGGGTCTAATCTCTGTGGGTGAAGTCTTAATATCTTTCACTTGGGTTCCTCAGTGGAATATACTCACGTCTGCTTCAAGGAGAGTCTTGAGCACACCGCGTCATGGACAATAGGAAAGTCAAGCCAAGAATGGTATCTGTTTAAACAAATCCTAGACAGCTATGGGTCTCCTGATTAGGTCTTCTGATTTTTCGCCTTTAGTTTTACCAAAGATCTCTTTATAGCACGTAAGAAAATGTCAAATATTTCAATATGAGACATTTCTAATTGTTTTTTATATTTTTTTATATTGTCGCATAAGGAATTTGAGGTGAAACATCTGAGAGAAAGTCCGCTGAATGAGCAATCAATGAGAAATATATACCGATAGGATCATGATACAGCAATTCTGCAATAATTGATATATTGCTAGACTATCCTTTAATGATACATCACGATATCTTCTATGAAAACAAAATGCCTGTGAAAGGGTTATGTGCAGGTTCATTTCATTCATGTCCAAAATTCTGAAAATTCCGCAAAAATGAAAATACTGTCATGATTTACTTACTTTTAAGATGTTGAGTTTCTTTCTTCTGCTGAACATAAAAGTTATTTTGAAGAATGTGGGTGACCAAACAGTTGCAGGTTACCAGTGACTTGCAAAAGTTAATGGGGACCAGAAGCTGTTTGGTTACCCAACATATCTTATTTTGCATTCAGCACAAGATTTTTGAGGGAAATAACCCTTTAACACTTTAACGCGTGCGATTATACCGGTGTGATCAGTCTTGGCTGGTGCATGAAGCATACAATCACACTGGTGTGATTAGAAATTTCAGTCTGTCATGTCATCAACTGCTGAATTTAAATCTGCTTTCATGCTTTGGCTGGTGCGGAGACAGATCGGACGCTCTGAGCGATTTTCATATTGTCATAAATATTCATTCTTTTCAACCATATAATGCTTATTTTAGGGTTCAGACATTTAAATACACATAAGTACTAGCAAGACCATACATTTACAGTTAAATGCATGCTGATGTCTATGGAAAGGGCAATAATGATCCTTAAAAATATAATCTGACAAAATGTTTTTATTGGTATCATTGTGGTAACTGTAAAGTTCACTTTGCTCCTCTCCCAATTTACCAGAGACCTACTTTAACATGTTTTGGGAAGAGAAGATGAAGTTGTGTGTTAAAAATCCCACAGCTCAGATTCAATGTGAACTAACATGGCACTAATATCAACTAACACAGTTGATATAAACGTGTTTAAACTACCAAAAAGGTTTACTTGCACATATTTCAGAATCTGAATATCCATTTTTTTCATAATATAGTGAGCATTTTTGTGAATATTTTAAATAAAACAGGACAAACTAAATAAAATGAATCCATATGTTGCATAGATCTACTGTGTGTGCGTTGTGTCACATGACAAGCATGGCACATTGAAACAATAAGGCGATACATTCTAAAATAATGGTTGCCTAAAAAAAAGGCTCAGCTAAAATATTTTAAACTCACGTGCGAAAGAGTTAATAACAAGCTGTGGTATGCTTCAATTAGTCTGCTGTCACTTTAAGACATGCATCTAAAAATACAGTCACACATTCATCATTCTCTGATTACTTTTACTTTATACATAACTCTGTTTATATGTAAACCTTGTGTGTTTTTGACAGTATTAACACAATCAGAGGCGAAAGGCAATTCAGTCAATTAATCAGGCGCTGTTTGACAGGCTTTTATATGCATCTTTTATAGTTAATAACCAAGGTATTATATAAAAACTAACTCTAATAACGTAGTTAATGTGGTCAGTTTCATATTACACCATTTAAAGGTGCTAATTACACTGTTTAAGGTGCTAATATAATTTGTAAAAAAATCCAAGCACCAGGTTTTCTCATTTGTGGTATCAAGCTTGTTGGATCCTACTGTATATGTGTTTATACCTGGCTATATCCTGTGCTCATATATATTGTAAGGTAGAATCATGAATAAAAACAAGCAGGCACAGAAAAAGGTGGAGTCAATTGCAGAGTAGATGTCATATTCAGGAACGGACCTTTATCTTTAAATAATGTGTAAATGTGTGCAGCAGTAAATCATTGTATTCAAATAAAGCACCACAAAACACTACTGAGATCAAGTAGAAGAATGCTGAAGTGTTGAATATTGCATTACATGGCTGCCAAACTCTAAGGAACTGAAACACATGGCTTTGGAAGCTTGTGTTCTCACGAGGAGTCTACTGTGCTGATGGTGAATATGAAATCTCATGCAACCAGAGTATGAATAGTGTATATATATGTATATAAATAAACTCAAATGCAATCAGATTAATGTCATTTAAATCAAGCTAGATTTTCCTCACCTCATTAGCTTCAACCCTCACCCTAGTTCTGTGCAATTAACTGGGGATCTGAATAGAGACTAATTATATTAATTTTAATTATGTAATATGTCATCATTTTTATACTTGAATATTTGTTTCAGTGTACTTGATAAGTAGCTTGGGTGCGCTGATTATGACAGACAGGAGACTTGCTGTGGCGATGAGCTCTCAGTGAAAAAAGGCTATCTTGAATTTCCATGCTTGCTTATGCAGGTCGGTCTGGATTGTTAAATCAGAACCAAACTTGACTAGTTAAAGACTTTTGAAATGAAGATGATTCTGGTGCCCTCGGCAAGAAATGATGGCTGAGCGACTCAATGACATCCGATTTATGAGTGTCATTCTGGGTCATTCTTACCGCTGGCTGTAAGAGACTTTTTTGCAATACTACACATAAAATGTCCTTATAGCTGACAGATATCACTGATGTAGGTGTCCCGAGAAATCCCACCTGTCTCTGTGACAGAACCAGACTTTGTTAACAGCTAGAAGAAGATTCAGGGGAGCAGCCCACGCTTTTTAGCCAATCAGAAACACTGACTGCTGGTTGAATCATTTTGGGCACTCAAGCTTCTGAGATCTGACATGTCACTCAAACTGGTGGAAGTTATTAAAGCAGCACACATTTCTTTCAGGATTGTAGTCTGTCCTTGTTTGCTGGTTTCTTCTGATATTGCATCATTGTGAACAAACTGCAGTATGTTTGTGTCTTTAAATATCAGTATTTTAGCAACTTTTTACCCAAGTAGGTAACAATTTGGGAGAAGAAGGTGTCATTTTTATTATGTTTATTCAGTGCTTTATACACTGAAACTATACATACAGATGCATTGCATGATGTGAAAAATGAGAATAAGACAAATTATTAAGAGATGAACAGCAATGAGATGCATCATATTGTGATCAAAGTGTGCAAATTCTTAAAATGACTCACTTATCCTTTCCCAGGCTGCATTTAATTGATTAAAATACAAAAAAATAAATAAAAATAATGTTGTAAAATAATGTTCTAATTTAAAAGAACAGTTCTGTTTCAATATATATATATTAAATTGTAATGATTCATTTGATTGCAAAGCAGTCACAACTCCAGTCTTTTGTGTCATCTGTTATTATGTAACATTATAAATGTCCTCACTCTTATCTTTAAATATTAAATATTATCAATGTTGAAAGCAGTTGTGCTGCATTATATATTTTTATAAAATAACAGCATTTATTTGCCATAGAAATCTTTTCTAACATTATAAATGTCTTTATTGTTACATGTCTTCTTTTGATCCATTTAATGTATCACTAATGAATAAAAACAGTTCACAAAAGTGTCCCCACTGACCCCAAACAGTAGTAAATTAGTAAATACATTTTACTTTAATAAGGTCAATAATAGGCCAAATGTTAAATGCAATTCAGTTTTATGCAGCATTTAACTGCTTTGTGATTCTATCTACTAAGGTTCTTTTCCTGACAGAGGTTGAAAGCAAGCAGTGTCCATCAAATCCTTTTTATGCTATTCTCTGTAAAAAGCAATACTCATTCATATGTAGTTTGGTCCCAAGAGTCAGTTTGCCGTTTTTATTTTGTCTGGTTTAGAAGCTATTTCTACTCACTCTTGTGAATGGAGCAGCCGGCGGTGATGTGCCAATATCCGTCTGATGTTTAATTCACGGGGCAGTCAAACACAAAGTGCCCACCGAATTCTGTTTTGATACCAAATTTATCACAGCATTTCTGGTAAGCCTATTGTAAGTCTCAAAAGTGCTGGTGAATAAATGGATATTCAGCGGTATGCACAGAAAAAGCTGTATTACAAATTGCTGTGGGTTATGTATCCGATCGATCTGTTCTACAAAGATCTATATGCAGAACCAGAGAAGACTGTTATAGTGTTGTTCTGAAGAGATAGGGTTCTGTGGGCTCTGACACCGCACTATGTGTATGTGCGTCTGAACCCATGCCAACCCCCAGCTCTGTATCAGACAGGATGTCCTGATTTGTATCTGCTCGCTGTGAGTGCTTCTTTAGCTGGCCAGGTGAATGACAGCTCTGCTATTCTCTGAAGCGACAGCTGTTTTTAGACCTGTGCTGGGAAGAGCTCTTTTTTTTTTCAAAGTTAAGTGTGAATGGAAGAACGATAGAGAGACGTGAGGAAAATCACAGCCAAACAAAGAGGCTTTTCACTGATAAGTCATGCATGGCATACACTGGAGTGCGTGAAAAGAGCGCATTGGGTCACGGTGCAGAAACGCCGTCCCAGGTGCATTATGAAAAGGTCATCTGCAAATCTGCGTTCATGTGGTGGGAAACAACCTCAGCTGACCTTTTGCTTTGAAAGGAGCTGATGCTAACATGCCGACTCATTGCTACAATATGCCGGCGCTGGCTTGAATAGCTTGTGGATTTTAGGATTAATTGATTTTTATTTAAAAAAAAAAAGAAAAAAGAAAAACAGTAAATGTGAAATGTTATTAGTTTATTACTGTGATGCTGAGCCTGGATATATGTCTGGATATATGTGTACATTCACTTATATTTTTATATATTCACTTATACAACCGGCAGTAACGTCCATTTTCTAATTGAAATTATGTTTTTGAATGAATTATTAGAATCAGTAAACAACACACTGAGTCATACAGAGAGTCATTATGCTCGTTTGAGATGCAACAAGCCTCGTCTGAAATTTTGGTTAGAGTAGTGAGGGGAGGAGTGAAATAAGTGTAGTCAAGATGGACAGTTCTGAGCTCTCTAAGTAGAACGCACACCTATACGCGATCAAAGGCTGATATTGCATTATTCACACTCATGCACTGTGTCACGGCTATAATTTCAGTTGTGTTGCTTTTATACGAAAACAAATACGTTGAACAAGACACTCAAAATACTTGCTAAAACTGCCAGAAATGAACACTGTCATTATTTACTCACCCTCATGTCATCCCAACTTCTTGTGTTGTTGTTGTTTTTTTCTGTGGAAGAATCTTCATGCAGCTCTTTTCACAGCGGCTGCAGCTGTCAAGCTCCAAAAAGGACCAACTCCATAAAAGCTTCATGAAAGTAGCCGGATGACTCATGCGCTATATTCCAAGCTTTCAGAAGCCATTCGATAGCTTTGTGTGAAGAACAGGCCAAAATGTAGCCCGTCATTTTTTTGAAAATCTTCCCAAACAGAATATCACTCGAGTGAACTATTTCTTTAATGTTGCAACTCAAAGTACATATATAGAGTGATGGTGAAAAACTGTGCAAGGATCAGAATATATTTCCATGTTAGCTGGTTTATTCTGGTTACTGTTGGTATAGCTATATCGGCCTGATGTCTACCAAACCTTAAAATATCATCATGACCAGATTAACATGCTTTTACATAGACATCCTGTCATTAAAGATTAAATTCTGTCATGTACAGTTACATAACAGTTCTCTAGGCTTTCATAAAACAAGCCTCACAGTGGACTCAATACACTGTATGGTCTACAAGTACTTACACGAACGTTGATCACTCTACAAACAATACAAACCTATAATGCTATAAGAAACAGAAAAGATTTATTCATTGCTTCAGTTTAAGATTGAATTGTTGCCAGGGTAACAAATTGTAGCTTTTTACTTCTTAGAGTTTATAAATGTGTGAGTATCTGTCATGGTGGTTATTTTCCATACATTGAATTCTGTAACAAAGGTAATAAAGAGTTGGTTATTATTATTATTAAGTCTCTTTCAGGTTCAGACTGCATAGGTTAAAGCTTATAGGTCTGTCACGTGTAGAATGAATGACTCAAAAATCCCGAAGACTCTTGAGATGATCTAATCAATTCTCTTTACGGCTCAAGACTGCGTTGACTGAAACAGTTAACTACTAGACTAATTCCAGTACAGAACCTATAGAACGTTGAGCATGCACGACTTACCGAATCACTCCCCTAAATGACTCGTTCTTGCCGAGTCACATTAAAGATTCGTTCAAAATGAACAAATCGTTAAAGAACGACCCATCACTGCTCTGTTGCCCCGACCGCAGATGGATGAGTATGTCACCAGAGCCACATCGCCAGCAATCGGTCCATGATGGAGTTTGAATAATTTAATGGTTGGTTTAAGGTCAGGATGGACTGGGCTTTAGGGCTTACTGTTGCATATAATAGGGCCATTGTTGCATTATATTGTTGAATATTGCAGAATCTTCCTTTTGAATCACTGCCAGTACTGATTTAGCACAGATGCTATAATTCAGACAAAACGCTCAGGATTTTAAAACGGGTTAGTGTTAGCATTAGGCCATGGAAGTGTGCCATGAAATGAAAGCTTAGGGGTCTCATATGGCACAGCAGATGTCCTTAGTTGAAATTCTGAAGGAGAATGAGACTTTTTGCTGGAAGAATTAGATTAACTTAAATTTAAGTTTCATTCTATAAAGACACTCCCATACTACAATACAATGCATAGTACACTTTGTTGAATACTGTATCTCACAATTCAGTGCACCTGTATTCACCTTCCATTTGGTGAATGGATACTTTTTTAGTTATTATCTGATCATTTTGGCTCAAAATTGGAATATGTATATAATTAAATTGCATACTACTGATTATTTAACATGCAAATTAGCCAAGTCGTGCAACTACAATGTACCATACAACTGTTTGAAATGCTTACCCTATGTCCAAATATGTCTTTACAGTAAGTGAAAAACAGTATTCGAACTAAATAGCATGTCTGAATTCATTGTATTTATAAAACAGTATACTAAAAATACCCAGATGATTTACTACAGTAAGTTCAACAAGATTCAGAAGTGCAATAGTATTCCATTTCAAACAAAGTCATGGATTGACTTCACCACACTGAAACCATATTAATATGTTATCAACCTACAGTATGTGAGTACATAATTGGCATACAGCCCTCAAGTAGACTCAAGTAAAATACATTTTTCATCAAATGTTGCTCCATTATGTAAGACGAAGAGTGAGCATTCATCTAAGAATACACAGTACATTTTTGGAGGCAGATACAGTGTGAACAAACTGTTCTTAAAGGGATAGTTTACCTGAAGAAATGGTAATTCTGACATGAATTACTCAAAACACTTATGTAGTTTTTTTTTTTCCCCTCTTCTTCTATGGAACACCAAAGGAACATTTGGTTTGATCTCCATGCAAATAGATAATTTGGCTTCAGAAGACTTGGCAATTATATATATATATATTTTTATGACTATGGGGTGCTGCGCCAGATGACCTGGCCTCCACAGACACCGGACCTGAACTCAATCGAGATGGATTAGGAGTGAGCTGGACCGCAGACAGAAGGCAAAAGGGCCAACAAGAGCTAAGCATCTCTCGGGGAACTCCTTCAAGACTGTTGGAAGACCATTTCAGGTGACTACCTCTTGAAGCTCATCAAGAGAATGCCAAGAGTGTGCAAAGCAGTAATCAAAGCAAAAGGTGGCTACTTTGAAGAACCTAGATTATGACATATTTTCAGTTGTTTCACACTTTTTTGTTATGTATATAATTCCATATATAATTTCACATGTGTTAATTCATAGTTTTGATGCCTTCAGTGTGAATCTACAATTTTCATAGTCATGAAAATAAAGAAAACTCTTTGAATGAGAAGGTGTGTCCAAACTTTTGGTCTGCTCTCTCTCTCTCTCTCTCTCTCTCTCTCTCTCTCTCTCTCTCTCTATATATATATATATATATATGCGGCCGGCTTGATGTCCTTCTAATATATTAAAGGAAGAGACAATGCCAAGACATCTACTAAAAAAGGATTCTTTTATTCTTGACTGAGCCTCAAAAGAAGACCCAGCATTAAATGTTTGGTTCAGGGAAAATAGCTTTTTTTCTCAGGACTTAGATCCAATTAAACAAGAAAAGTTGTATAAAACAGAATAATAAAACAAAACAAATGATGTGACTCGGTTCCCTTCAATGGGCACAGAATGTGAAATAACATAAGAAGAAAAGCAAATAACAAAAATAAGTCCTTTACAGTAATAATCTCTAATCAAAACACCAGATCACAAGTCCCAATTTGACTTGAAAGAGTGCAATCAATGTTAAAGAACCAATAAAGGTGTATAAAACAACGGCAGTGGCTTATATGTGCCTGAATAAACAGACAAAAAAAACAACAGCATGAGCATACATGAAAAATCTGCACATCTTGCCACATAAATGCACCACTCACATTACACACAGTTCACATTTTAACCTCTTTTAAACATATTAATCAGTAAACAGACTTTAGATGAAAGTATACACTTTATACAGGGTACAATACTTTTCATGCCACATACATAAACACACTTTGGGAGAATAAAATGAAAAACACTCACTGTTATATGAGACTTTGGATTACCAATCACGTGGAAACTGGCATGTGCGATCTCACAATCTTGCTCTCCCCTCTTAACAGTATAATATACAACAATTACTGCATGTTCTTCCTATACATGTATTACACTGCATTATTATACATTATAACAGTCTTCAAAGTGTATTTTAAATTAACTTACGCTCAATCTCCGTTGAAGTAGGCCTGAATCCCCTCCCCCACCGGAGATTTCTCATATGCAGCAACAAACACTAATATAAACACTGAATTGTCATCTACTCATGCAGACACACAACTGAAACCACCACAGGTCCACAAGTTGAGAATTAACCTGGATTATATCCGTTTTGCAGTTTCTAATCAACTATTTTCTCCTCACTTGTAACTGCTGCTTCTATCAGCGCGCTCTCTGTTCCTTTCTGACGCACACACGCTCTCGTGCATATGATCAAACTCTTAAAGGAGACAGCACGCATAACTGCATCATAACAAAAACTTAAAGGGAAAAATCACCAGGGGAATTAAACATCGGCTATTCCTGCCCCGGTTACACTCTCCCCTGCTAACAGTCAACGTCCTCGATGACTGCAAACACTCTTTAATCATCCATTACTCCTTGTAATTTACCGGATGTGTACAAGACCATACCCGCTAACACTTGGGAAAGGACATCAGGACTAAAGGACACAGCATTACAAGCAGATTTAGGCAGTCTGTTTGGGTTACCATGAACACCAGCAGTTGGCCGCTGGGTTCTGCGTGGCATAGGGTGGGGTGCAGCACTTTTTACTCTTGGATTTCGGGGAACAGGAACTGGCCTAACTGAAACCACATGCAAAGGTGAATCAGTTCTTTCAATATCAGGCAGAGAGGGCTCTTCAACAGCACTCGCCTCAGTATTCACTAGTGCATCATTATATCCTCCTTGTGCTTCTTCCAATCCAGCACAATTGTCTGATTCCACATCTTGTTGCTGTGAGTCCTCAAGTACTGGGTCCATTGAATCCTCCTTAGTCCACCTAGTTTCTTCCACTAACACACATTCTGCATCCAGTGAAGGTATCTCTTCCACTAACACGGAGGTAGGTACTTCTTCTACAGGTCTCACTTTTCTCCGTGCCATTGGTATTGGTCTCGGACAGGGCCTAATGTCTGATCTGTGTACTCTTTTTGCAGGACCGCCTCCCACTGGCTCCACAGTGTAGGTCGTACCATGCACCTCTACCACCTTATAGGCTGTAGGTGCCCAGGCGTCCTGTATCTTGTTCCGTCCTGGTGGACGATATCGTAAGTACACCTGCTGACCAACTTCTACCTCTGGACAGTATACCCCACTCTCATGCTTGGTAACTCGGTCCGCTGCCTTCCTTTCAGCATATTCACGTGCCCTAGTGTGAGCATCCCGAAGCCGCTCCTTGTGGACAGACAACCAGGCAGGCTCCTTCTCAAACACTGGCTCCTGGCCCAATAAGGCATCTACTGGTAAGTGTGGCTGCATACCAAAAAGCATGTAGTAAGGGGAGTAACCAGTGGAGGAATGAGGCGTTACATTATAGGCATACACCAGCTCAGGTAAGTACTCTGGCCATTTCCGTTTCTTGTCAGGTGGCAAGGAACGCAAGAGGTCATGCAGAGTTCTGTTAAATCTCTCGCACTGTGCATTTCCCTGGGGGTGATGTGGCGTAGTGCGGGACTTTCTCACTCCATACAGCTTACAGAGCTCTGCAATAACGGCACTCTCAAAGTTCCTCCCCTGGTCTGAATGGAGACGTTGAGGCACACCATACTTGAGGAACCATTCCTTCAGAAGGATCTTAGCGGTAGTGTCTGCCTTCTGATTGCGTGTGGGGAATGCCTGGCTGAACTTAGTGAAAACATCAGTCACCACCAAGACATTCTCCTGTCCATCCGACGCAGGTTCCAGTGTGGTGAAATCCATTGCGACCACTTCCAGTGGATGAGAAGCCAAGAACGGGGTCCAAGGTGCCTGAATCTTGGGCTGCGGCATTTTGGCTAGCACACACCGCTGGCACTCCTTCACCCACTTATCCACAGCATCATACATCCCAACCCAATAACAACGCTGCTTGAGCAGGGCCAGCGTCCTCTCTACACCTTGATGCCCCATCTGGTCATGGACACTTCGCAACACCATTTCAACAAGACATGCAGGAAGCAGCAACTGTTGACATTCCCCATTGAACACATCGTCAATAGTTCTGTACATCAGCCCTTCTTTCTCTTGAAGCTTGTCCCACTGCTTAAGCAACAACAGCACCAGCCTGGACAAGTGCTTTCTTTCATGATTTGTGGGCTTCCTCTTCTTGTCCCAGAAACTCTTGAGCACACTGATGGTTGGATCTGCCCTCTGAAACTGACGAAGCTCATCCTTTGTGTAACCAGGTAATGTTGGAGTATTCTCCAGTTGGTCCCCTTCACTCTTTTGGTCTTCGATGGCTGCCTGTAAGATTCCCATCTCTCCCTCTCTAGGACTCGCCACTAGCCCAGCCAGGTCAACTCCCACTACCGTCCCTGTACGAAGCCCACTGCAAATAGCCACACAGCCATCATACTCCAAATCCTCAGTTACCACTTCCATGGCCTCCAGTCCTGGTCTTCTAGAGAGAGCGTCGGCTGCAGTGTTGCACCGCCCAGGGCGGTACTGCACTTCGAAATCGAATATCGCAAGTTGTGCAGCCCACCTCTGTTCAATAGCACCCAGCTTTGCAGTGTTGAGGTGACAGAGGGGATTGTTATCGGTTAGGACCATAAACCTAGATCCGAGCAGGTAACTACGGAACTTCTCCACAACAGCCCATTTGAGTGCCAGGAGCTCCAGCTTCATACTGCTGTAGTTCCTGTCGTTTCGCTCTGCGCCCCTCAACCTCCTGCTTGCATATGCTATCACGGTCTTAATTCCCCCTTGCTGCTGGTATAGCACAGCGCCCAATCCCAGGTTACTGGCGTCGGTCTCCAGCACAAAAGGTAGGGTGAAATCTGCATAACCTAGAGTCGGAGCACAGGTAAGCTTCTCCTTGAGGTGCTCAAAGGCTTGTTGGCACTCCGTTGTCCAGGAGTCTTTAAACAACTTGTTGACCTGAGCAACACTCCCCTGGTGGACACAAGTGTTTACAACATCATGGAGCGGACCGGCCACCTTGGAGAAGCCCTCAATGAATCTCAGATAGTAGCTGCAGAATCCTAAAAATGATCGCAACTCCTTCAGAGTGTTAGGGACTGGCCACTGTTTCACCGCACTCACTTTGTCTGGGTCTGTAGACACCCCTTGAGCAGATACCACATGTCCTAAGAACTTTACTTCGGACTGCAGGAAGTGGCATTTTTCCACCTTAATCTTAAGTCCGGCCTCCCTCAACCTCTGTAACACAGTCTCAAGCCTCACCAAGTGTCCCTCAAATGTGCTAGAGTACACAAGCAAATCGTCCAAATAGACGAGAACCATTTGAAAGACCAGGTCACTCATTATGGCCTGCATGAGACGTTGGAATGTCGCTGGCGCGTTACATAGGCCAAACGGCATCCTTTGGTACTCATACAGGCCAAATGGTGTAATGAAAGCTGTTTTGTGGCGATCCTTCTCATGAACTGCCACCTGGTGATAGCCACTCGCAAGATCAATAGATGAAAACATCTTGGCCCTACCCAAAGCATCCAGACTCTCATCTATTCTTGGCAACGGGAATGCATCACGCCTAGTTTTACTGTTCAGCTTACGGTAGTCCACGCAAAGGCGAAGACTCCCGTCAGTCTTCCGGACTAACACAGCTGGAGATGCATATGAACTGGAGCTTTCTTTGATGACACGCTTTTTGAGCAGTCCAGAGATATGGTCCTTCACCTCCTGGAATTGGTTTGGGGGTATTCGTCGGTAGGACTGTGAGACAGGAAGGTCATCATTCAAGGGAATCTCATGCTTTACCAATTCAGTATAACCGAGGTCTTCATCAGTGATGGCAAACACGTCCAGGTATCCCCTCAGAAGTGCCTTCAGCTCTGCCTGCTGTGCAGGGGTACCGCCAATCTTCATTTTCTCCAGGGGACACTGAAGGTCACCGCTAACTCCCGTCATTGACCTCTGATTTACCATAATTTCCTCATGATCTGCAGAGATTCGATTGAATCTAACTTCGCAGGAGCTACTCTCAACATGATGACCTTGGGCAAGTACCCCCAGCTTTACCTTAGGTGGCAACCACACATCTTCAGGGGACAAGTTTACTACCTGCACTGGGAATACCCGCCTACCGGGTGACACCAAGGTAGGAACCAGGATCAAGCCACCAGGCAATGATGTATTACATGGTTCAAGCAAGCTTACGCCACTGTTGCCAATCAGCTCTTTGTGTATTCTAGCCTGAACTGTGGCCACAGATGCTGCAGGTACGAAAGACTTACGTGTACCTGCCACCCGAACCACAGAGTTCGCTCCTACTGGGGCAGCCTCTTGCACTCTGTTAAAGGCGGCCCTCCAGTTAGCATCCAATGTCCCCTCCAAAGCATTGTCAAACTCAGCTAGAATTAATTGTTTACACCGCTGTGCTATGTTCATACCAAGTATGCCTGGGGGTGCTGAGTTAATCTCCCCATCATTCTGGTCATGTACCACCAAGAACCCACACCCAGGTATAGTCAACCCCATTACCTGGATATCAAGTTCTACATAACCAAGGTAGGGTAGAGGCAGCCCATTGGCGGCAGTAATCTTTAACCACTTGCTTGTACAGTGCATGTCTTTGTCTTCTCCATGAAGATATTCTTTAAAGAAGCTCTCTGTCAAAGTACTCACATTACTGCCAGTATCTAACAGACACCGGATTGCTACCCCCCCAGCATGAATTTCCACTTCTGGGCATTTGCCCACTGCACGCTCCAGAAACCTCTCTTTTGTCAGTGAGCCAGTCTTTGAGCCATCAATTCCACCTCTCATTGCTCGGCTCTTCGCAACGGAGGTGCACCGTTTCCCGGAAACAGAGACTCAGACGTTGCTGGCTCAGTGCGTTCCTGAAAGCGCTGCCCAGTGCATTGCCTGGCTATGTGCCCAACGCCCTCACATCTCAAACAAATGGGTTGGCCATCTCGGGTATACCTTGGCTTAAACCTGGGCTTACTAGGTTTTTCACAAGTTGGGTCAGACCTTTGAATCGTGAGATCACGGACAGCATTGGTAAGGTCCCCGATAGCCTTCCCTTGTTGTGTAATTACCTTAATTACTTCTTGTAGGGCTACAGTCAAGTCATTTGGTACAGTGGCAGTCATCCTTGAATGCTCTACACTTTCTTCCACACTCACTAGGTTTCGGTTTCGGACCACATTAGCTGGACGAGGTCGCTCTTCTGAGCACCACAACAGGGCCTCCTCACGAACTTCAAATAATGTAGCATGAGGCCGCTCTCTAACCACTTTGCGCAGTTCCCTCCGGAGTGCTGAATCCCTCACCCCTTCTATGAACTGGTCTCTCAATGCCAGCTGCACATTTGGAACACAATGTGGTGCTTGTTGCAATGCAGCATTTAACATCAATGACAGTGCATGTGAAAAATCACAAAAATCCTCACCGTCCAATTGTTTTCGTGCATAAAATGTGTGCAACAACTGGGAGGTGCTACGCTTTTCCCTGAAAGCTGCCCTCAAATAGGAGAATAGATCTTCAGCTGACTTATCCTCCCCCCCCATACACAGCCTGACTTCTTCTAGTGCTGAACCCTTTAAGTGGGAGAGGATAAAATCTACCTGATCCTCAGTACTCAACCCCCTCACTCGTATAACCCTCCCAAGATCCTCAATGAACTCATCAACATTTTGGCAATCTTTACCCGGGTCCCCACTGAAAGGTACAATTTGTCTCTCTCTTGGGATATACACATAGGATCTAGTATGAACATTAGTCATGTTAGCAAGTGCTGACATTACTTCATCATGTCTACGTCCCAACTCCGAGATCTGGGACTGAAGCTGTGAGACTGGGTTAACTTCCTCAATGTCCATTTCCGCCGCTGCAGCACCTGCACCTTGAATGTCCTCTGCCATAGCAGCTGCACCCTCCATGTTCTCAGCATCCATGACTTTGAGGGGTAGTCACAGAAAATATCAGTTCTCCAATAGTCACTTCAACAAGCACTGTCCTCCTCGAAGTCCTCACACAGCAGACTTGGTGTGCTGGCTCTTTGTCCTGCCGCCGCTTCTGTCAGGATGTCACTGCAGGTCGTTCCAGCACTCAGTCACCCTTCGCCACTACCGTTGTTTACACCCTTCTACTTTTGCACTATTGTAACAAAAATAAATCAGCCCCAAACAAAACAGAATCCCACTTCTGACACCAAAATTAGATGTGGCCGGCTTGATGTCCTTCTAATATATTAAAGGAAGAGACAATGCCAAGACATCTACTAAAAAAGGATTCTTTTATTCTTGACTGAGCCTCAAAAGAAGACCCAGCATTAAATGTTTGGTTCAGGGAGAAATAGCTTTTTTTCTCAGGACTTAGATCCAATTAAACAAGAAAAGTTGTATAAAACAGAATAATAAAACAAAACAAATGATGTGACTCGGTTCCCTTCAATGGGCACAGAATGTGAAATAACATAAGAAGAAAAGCAAATAACAAAAATAAGTCCTTTACAGTAATAATCTCTAATCAAAACACCAGATCACAAGTCCCAATTTGACTTGAAAGAGTGCAATCAATGTTAAAGAACCAATAAAGGTGTATAAAACAACGGCAGTGGCTTATATGTGCCTGAATAAAAAGACAAAAAAAACAACAGCATGAGCATACATGAAAAATCTGCACATCTTGCCACATAAATGCACCACTCACATTACACACAGTTCACATTTTAACCTCTTTTAAACATATTAATCAGTAAACAGACTTTAGATGAAAGTATACACTTTATACAGGGTACAATACTTTTCATGCCACATACATAAACACACTTTGGGAGAATAAAATGAAAAACACTCACTGTTATATGAGACTTTGGATTACCAATCACGTGGAAACTGGCATGTGCGATCTCACAATCTTGCTCTCCCCTCTTAACAGTATAATATACAACAATTACTGCATGTTCTTCCTATACATGTATTACACTGCATTATTATACATTATAACAGTCTTCAAAGTGTATTTTAAATTAACTTACGCTCAATCTCCGTTGAAGTAGGCCTGAATCCCCTCCCCCACCGGAGATTTCTCATATGCAGCAACAAACACTAATATAAACACTGAATTGTCATCTACTCATGCAGACACACAACTGAAACCACCACAGGTCCACAAGTTGAGAATTAACCTGGATTATATCCGTTTTGCAGTTTCTAATCAACTATTTTCTCCTCACTTGTAACTGCTGCTTCTATCAGCGCGCTCTCTGTTCCTTTCTGACGCACACACGCTCTCGTGCATATGATCAAACTCTTAAAGGAGACAGCACGCATAACTGCATCATAACAAAAACTTAAAGGGAAAAATCACCAGGGGAATTAAACATCGGCTATTCCTGCCCCGGTTACATATATATACATATATATATATATAGAGAGAGAGAGAGAGAGAGAGAGAGAGAGAGAGAGAGAGCGAGTTGGTAAAACACTTAACATTTGAGAGTTGGTAAAAAAAAAAAAAATGTGTTGTGCATATTTAATTGTGTCCCATCATGGAAGAAATGAAGTTATATAGGTTTGAAGGCTCTAAACTAAATGATGACAGAATTTTAAGTTAGATTAACTATTCTATTAAGAAAAGCATTGTGTGTACGTAAAATCAATACTTCTTTCCTACACCTTAATACCTTTACACATTTTTTTTAGATACTTCCATCTCCCGTCAAGCATACATGCCAACACTCCTGATTTTTCCGGGAGACTCCTGAATTTCAAAGCCCCTCCCGAAAATCTCCCGGGCCGACCTTTCTCCCGAATTTCTCCTGATTTCCACCCGGACAACAATATTGCTAACCATCCGTCAATGGGCTCTGTTTCAGACCGAACAGGGACTTAGCAACAGCCTCTGGTGGAACGGCAACGCCATTCTGGCGTTGTATTGCGCATTCGCGAATTTAACTTCTACTTTGTGACGTTCTACTTCAACGGTCTACTACGGGAGAACAGCTGATTTGCCCACATGAGAGATTAGGTAAATAAATGTTATGTTTTATGGCATATGACACTGTAATTTGCATCAGTTAATGATTGTCTGATTACAAACGATCTCATTGGGAATCCCGAGAACATCAATATAGGTAATAAATAAATATTTTATTTTACCATGATAGAAAAAAAAAAAAAAAAAAATGATAGCTTGAATGCACTGTAAGTCACTTTGGATAAAAGCATCTGCTAAATCTGCTAAAAAAAAATCTACCAGAATTGGTAGGTCACATTTTCTGACACGGAATTCATTTAGGCATTCGTCTTCCTCCTCCTCTTCTGACAAAAGATTGTCATTTAATGCCAAAAGCAATCCTTCTCTTTCTTTTTTAAATTACATTTTTTTTTTTTTTGTATCTCAATAAGTGAATTAATGCCTCGTTGCGCTGTCCTGTTTACTGTTGCTTAGTGATTTTTACGTTCTTGGCTACGGCGGTGTGACAGCAAACTCACGGTCGCTGTAGCCGTTCCATTCGCAGCTGTTGCTTAAAGTCCCTAATAATAAAGGTTACACCTGGAAGTCCAACACGGCAAATTCAGAACAGAAAAAGAAGCAGAAGAAGAAGGTGAAAAGGAAGAAAGAAGAGACATGGCGAATAAAAAGAGAAAATATGCCAGCAAATTCCTAACTGAATGGTTTGGTTTGGGTTGGGTTTGCATAAATGGGGTTGGGTTGTGATGGGTTGTTGTTATTGTACATAATATGTATGTATAAATTATGTACAGATAAATGAATTATATTCTTCTTTATGTTTGTTTATGTGTGTAATTATACACACATAAACTTTTGAATATCTCCCTAATTCTGAGGTTTCAAGTTTGGCAAGTATGCTGTCAAGTAAGTTTCTTACTGAAATGGCCTTGTTCCTGCAGCACAGCATTATTCTGTAGACCTCAGGTAAATAATTAATTATTTTGTAAAAGTTTTTTTTTTTTTTTTTTTTTTTTTATGCAGTCGACAGAAATGCGGTCCTTTTAATGGCGCCACATGTGGGAACAAGCCTCCTGTGCTCTTAAATCTGATTGGTTATAAAAAATTAATTACACTGGAACAAACATCTTTATCACGCCATTGTTTGTTTAGATGGGAAGCTGATTACTAGCTGAGGTCTGAGTGTGGGGAAATTAGCAGTCACTAGGGGCTCTGTGCACAGATTGCATTCCATATATTGAAGATGTGCTGTGAGCTTTCATTGCAGAGAGTTCAGGCATCTCCGGCTCATTTTTCATGTCATTATTTTCAAACAATGGAGTGTCATTTCCAAGGGAGGAAGAACTTATTTTGTTTCATTGCATTCTCTGCAAAGCACTGGGTAAATAACAACATCAAACTATGACTAGTGGTAGAAAAGCAGGAGGCATCGAAAGACAGTGTGGACTGGATGTATTTTAGTAAGCAGAGAGCAGAGCTTTTTGGAGTGAAGAATTAAAGGTGCCATATGCAAAAATTGAGGTAAAAATATCCAAAACATGACCTACACGCATCAAAAGAATGAGAAGAAATAAGGGCGATGATGTCATTAAAACAATTGTCAAGTTATAGTGCTGCAGAGATATCGACCTTAATTAGCATTAGCATTACTAGCCCAGGCCCGACAGGTGTCGTAATACCAGTTACCGCCATGGGAGGGGGTATGCGGGCAACATAACCACCAGCCAACCTGCAATACACGAATAACTCGCACGGCTTGTAGGCGTGTACTTGAACCTGATGTCAATCGTGTGGAAATCGTGAGGTTCCACTCCGAACTTGCAACATTTCTTTTGGATTGGTAAGTAAGATACTTTTAGTATTTCACTAGAAGTTTGTTTTATATGTTTGTGTTTTTGTTTTCGGGAAGTTATAACATAGAAATGTATCGAAGGCTGTTCGATAAACGTGCTAATGTTAGCGATGGCTAACCGTAGCTGCGTTTGATAATTAGCTAGCTATAACTTACCCATTGTTTTATTTCATAAGTAACCTGCTCTGTCTAGTCTGTTGGTCTCCGTGTCCTCTTTGGTTCATTGTTTTTCTGTGCGTGAGAAAATTGATGTGTGGCGTGAAAGCGTGTGAAAAGAGTGAAGGGGAGTAGCTTGAAGATGTCATATTTCAATATCACTTGACATCACCCAACGTTCCTCTGGTGGCAAAACGTCCTCTTTTAGGCTTCGGCTATGGCTGTAGTGTTGTTGTGAAGGTAGGGGCGGAGCATAGAGACTATGCCGTTTCTTGTTTGTTACTCTACAGTAGACCAATTCACTTTATTGAGGCATACTGCCCCCATCTGGTATGGAATGTGCAGTATGACTTGACTTTTTTTGCCAGACATGACAGATGGCACCTTTAAAGCGATGCATTATCATGCTTAAAGAGTTAGTTCACTCAAAAATGAAAATTATATCATTAATTACTCACCCTCATGTTGTTTCAAAACCTTAAGACCTTTGTTCATCTTCAGAACACAAATGAAAAAAAAAAAATATAAAAGGTTTTGATGAAATCTGAGAGCTGTCTGACCCTGCATAGACTGCAATGCAACTGAAAAGTCCAGAAACGTAGCGAGGAGATCTGTGAATTAATCCATGTGACATCAGTGGTTCTTCCGCAATAATAAGTAGCTACAAGGATTATTTTTGTGAAAAAAAAACAACAAAAAAAAACTATATATATATATTTGCTTAAATCTATGTACTTTTTGTGAGTTTTCTGAAAATAACTTTTGAAAAGGTGTATTAAGAATGAAGTATATTTAAACCTAGAATTTTATTAGCACTCTTTTCCCAAGGACTGTCAAAGGTCAGCCTGCATGTAAATGACAGGTATATGTATCCATCTCAGTTCCTTCTATTCTCCTTCAGATCTAGATTATGGTTTAACTGTGCTTGACGGACACTCCCACACACAGAAGTCTAGATGAGAACCAAATGCGAGTGTTTTTTTTTTTTTTTTTTGATTTGAGATATATTGCATTCCTGGAATGGATAAGGATCCTTTCTGAGTAAAAAGCCATCCGACAGGCTGACACTTGCTTGAAGCTGATCTGTTTTCTGCTCAGGACCAATGCCAACATCACATGAAATCCTATAAGAGACACACAGAGAGAGAGAAGAATCGAGCGACAGTAATAACAGGAGGTTGAAAGAGGACAGATTTGAATAATTTGTTATTGTGAAAGAGATTCTAAAATTTGCTCTGAAGCGAAGGCAATGTGACATTGAATTGCAAAGCCTGCCAAAGCCTTTTCCTTGTTTTTAGAGGTAAATTTCACCAAGCTTTGACCTGGTACAGGCTTTTCAGGCTGGGACAAAATACAGGACCTTATCATATCTGAGTTTTCCGATATACAAAATGGAAATATGCTAAAATCTCCTTGATACAGCTGTACTCTTAAGAAGACAAATGGGAGGAGATTAATGAAATGTCGCTGCATAATGTCCTGAATTGATGCAACTATTTAACACTAGTGTCATGGTTTTATTCAGACCCTCTTCAGGCTCTTTTCAAATGGAAATGAATATGCATCTGTTCTAACTCTTCTCCATCATCTATAACAATGGCTGTGTCTCTGCCTTAGAGTGACTAAAGCTTCCCAATTCAACCATTAATATGACAGCCTAACTCAAACAAACAAACATCCTCTAAACTTCACCCATCATTCTCTACAAAGACAGCCTCTATCAAATGTGAGCGGAGAAGCCCCAATGCTATTAGCCTAGTGGCTCTGACAAAACACTTTTGTTTCAACCCCAACTGAACACACCTGAGGCTGTTACTTCAGTAATTAGATGAAGCTATAATGATTGAATACGGTTTGTAAGGCCAGGACCAAAATAAAAATATTTAGACAAAGGGAAGTCTGGAAATCTGGTTGGGAAACTGCAACTTTTCTCATGAGCAGAAAGTACTGGAACAGCTACTTCAAATATTTTCTGTCAGTCAATGTCATGCTATTCCCGACCTTTTATTTATTTTGTATATACAGTTGGTTTAGAAAATACCTATTAAGCTCTAATATGTACACTTTAAGCACTAATAAGTACGTTTAAGGTACCAAAATGGACCCTTTAGGTTACCTTTTTAAAAGGTACAACCCCAGTGACAGCTTTTGTACCTTTATTTCTGAGAGTGTGAGTTGGAAAAAGGATCACCCCCTCCTAAGGTTTAATATGGTTTAGATGATTTTAGAGGGAATTTATACAATTCTCACTCCCCTATAGCAGAGAATGAGTGGAATTATTCCTCAGGGGATCTATAGTGCACTATCTGATGTGACACTGCATAGCTGATGGCTACATTGTTATAATTTTATCTCTAGTAGTATTGATTTTGGAAGTCAAGAAGTCATTACTGCTGTGCTGTTGGGAAATGTTTGTCTGTTGATGCTTTATTTTTCGTTGAGTAAGCAGATCTAATAGTTTTTAATGTTTTTTCTGTAGGAGGAAATACTTTCCCTCCATGCAATACGAAATACCTCTAGATTTGTTTTCTTCCAGCAGCTGCTTTTGTAATATTATAATATTTGTAATATAATTTTGTAATATTTTTATAGAGCAGGGATGAATAAAATAAATCAGAGGTGACAGTCAATGTCACAAAGTAAAGGGCATTTCCACCCTGAGGTTCTGGGAGTAGGTCACACAGTTAAAATCGCATTCCGGGGTCACAGGGGATGATTGCCTAGGGTATAGCGCAGAGGCTAGGGTATGGCGACTGCCATACTCAGCCACATGGAAATGCCATCCTGGTCTTACCTGCCCCAAAAACGTTTGAATGGTAGTGTTTATATAAAATATGACCTTGCTTATGATGCCTTAAAATACTGTTTAGGTAAGCAGCTGACTAGGTGTTGGAACAGAGCTGTTGTCTGTCTTCTCTCATCTCTTGATTCCACTGCTGCCTCTCTTAGATTCCACAGAGACCCACAGCAGAAAGTTCTTGCTTTCATTTTTAATGAATCCTGGCACTTCTGTACTCTCACCATAAAATCTGTTTCTCTCGTGGCTCTTGAATACTCCCACATTTACCCCAGTGCTACACAAACTCTCTCTCTCACTGTTTCTTGACCTCTCTCTCCATCCAGTCTCTTCATACATATTATTAGACCTCATTTTCCAATAGTTTCTCTCTCGATTTCACTCTATACTGTACTGTAAATTATCACACTCTTTTCTCCTCAAACTGCTCATCTCTCTGCTCTTCTGCACTCTGCCACTCCTTATGTACTTAAAATCAGAAGCATCTGTGGTTGAAAATGGTTATAGATGATTCCCCATAGAGGGCTTCTATGTTTTTTATATGTATTTTGCTCTGCCAAAATAAATAATCCCAAAGTGAACAGGCAAAATGAACCATTGTGGATCTCAGAAAAACAGAGTATGATTCAGTTGAGTAAATGACTTAGTGAATCATTCATATATAAGATAACTTGTTTTGCAACATTAAAAAGTCTGTATATAATAAACAGAAGAGGTGGAATCACATTTTTTTTCAAAGGCGTTGTGTATAACTTTATCTAAGCCAGAAAGTCAAAATACACCCACGCTATTTGGGATAAAATGACTGTGTACAATGTGCTTGACATTTATGAAAATTATTCTTCATCACAGCCAGTGTCTAAATAGCACCTGTCACCAAAAACATCACATGCCCACAAAAAGTTGTTTTATTTGCATTGGAGGCTGTATTTATTGGCTTTCCAGATCCTGACTCGTTCTGAATGCATCATATTTCAGCCTAGAAACATCCACAAGAAGAGGCTGTCTGCTAACATGTAAAGTGACCAAGCACTAATCGTTTTGATGTGTTGTTTAGGGCCGGTTCATTTATTTCCTGTGTTTTAGTTACTGTATCCTTAAAAATAAAGTTTCTTTATTGGCAGCTGTATTGTTCGTTTTGACACCAATAGAAACTTTTAATTGCACAAAGGTTCCTTATAGTAGAAAAATGGTTCTTTAGATTATTAAAATTTTCTTCACACTAAGAAAAAGGGCTATTTCTAAGAACTGTTCACTTAGGTCTTATGGATCACAGTGGATAAAATGCATATGGATAAAATTACCTTTGTTAAGCGTCTCCAACATGCTTTTTTCCTTTCTGTTCTGCATGTAAATGCTCTGTGAAACATGCACATACACTTCCAGTTCATGAGTTTGTGTCAAGCATGTTAATGTGCGGCTCAAGGCAGGTTGAACGGTGAGGCTGATGCAAAGTAATTAGGCCTTCAGAGATGTCAGTTAGGGCTTTAGAGAAATCAAGACTTTAGTCTGAGGCTTCACCTGGTCACTGTTTGAAAGAGGATTTTTCAGAATGCATGTCAGGTAGACTCAAAGAGGCATTAATGTGTCAAGCTAAATATATTTGCTAATGGTCACAATGATCACAAAAGCTTTATCATAACCAAATGTGACATCCAAGTTTAGAATGAGAACTGAGAGCTGTAGTGGGGAAATTTTCAGTGAATAAAATTGTGGCCTTTATCTCACACAAATCTACTATATTATTTCATAAGAATATGTACATTCATCATATGAACTGCTTTTATCGTGTCTTCTGTACTTTTGTAAGAATTGCAAAGTGTAAACTTGGAATTGTAAGGAAAAAAAAAAAAGTTAAATAATGTTGATAAATAAACCATGTTTATAACTTGCAATTGTGAGATATAAACTATCATCTGTAAGAAAAATGTCAGAACTGTGAGGTAAAAAGTTTAAATGACCTTTTTTTTATTTTATTTTATTTTTTTTTATGGTAGAAAAAAATAGAATAGCGAAAAGTAAAATCTGAAGAAAAAAAAAAGTATGAATCATGTAGCTCTCTTTTCTTTATTTATATATTCTCTTATAATTTTGCAATTACGGTTTCATTTTTATTTTTTATTTTTTATTTTTTTTTCTGTGGCAGAAACAAGATTCCATAGACATGAGAGTAAATAGTGTCAGAATTATTTATATATTTATTTAGTAAAATTTCAATGTTTCATTATTTAATATTTTGTTCCTCTTTTTAAAGTTGATATGGATAAAACAGTCTGCTAAATGCATATTATAATATTATAATATATATATATAAATTACCATTATGTCAAATGTATGTTGTGGTTTAATTATATTAAATCAGTCTTTCTAACTGAATAATTATTGTTTGTTTCTCGGGCTCATTCATTTCTTTTTTTACTTCAAGAATTCTGGAAATACTTTCAGAAAGTCTCCTATGTTGGTGTTCAGTTTAAACAATTGTATTTTCTTTAAATTAAAAATTGTAGGACCCATGTCAGCATTCCTCCATCAGGCTGCCTCCAGGAGGAAATTAATAAGCATATCAGAATGAGCTTTGGCATATTTATGGATCTCATAGGCCTAACAGATGTAGAGAAGGGAGATGTTTAGAGAGTCTGCTAATATTGGACAGATTGTGCTTATCAGCTTGTAAACAGAGAAAGACAACAGGATGTGGATGGATCAGATACACTGGTACTGTTATTATAGATCAGCGAGTTTGGTGTCAAATGGACAAGTATTTAGGGTGAAGGAAATTAAAAAATCTGGAGAAAAAAAAGTGTATTTATGCTCTGAATTCTCAATATTATTTCGTGTCAAATCAGCGTGTTGGTTCTAACTGTATATAAGAAATGAATTTTAATACCTAATTTTTGTCAACCCCAGTTTCATCCAGATCGATTTATATTCACACATACTGAGCATTGTTACCCAGCCAAGAGCTCTGATGAAATGGGTCGCAGGGAATCTTTCAATACAGCAAACTCCTAGAGCTTAAATTTTGCTTTTCAAGATTTTGTGGAGTGCAGTGATTTCAAGGACAAGACACTAAGGACTATTGATTATGAAGATACAGCATCTGCCTACCAATAATGCAAGTCCTCCTCTATAGACAAGCCATTGCTAAGAGAAATTATGTTGCTTTATCATAGGGAATATTGTACAAATTCAAGCATTAAAAACTTGATAAAAAGTATGATAAAACAGTACATAGTGATTGTAAACTAGACTTACCATAATCGTAAAGACCCTAAGCATTCAAAATGTGTCTATTTTTGTGCACATGTATTAGCTTTAAGGTCATATGTTTACTAGTGCAGTATAAAGGTTGTGCAGATATAGTGCTGATAAAAACCATTCAAATGAACTGGAAGAGAAACCAGAACATGTTAATGATTCATCTTTGAAAGAAATTTGAAACAAATTTGAGTAATTTGAAAAATACTTCCCAGTATCACTGGTATCTGAGCATTTCCTTGTGAAAATGAAGGACACTTTAGCATACTTTAAAAAAAGAGTGTTTATTGCATAAATAACATACTTAAAAAATATATCTATATACTGTGCAAACTTAATGTCATGGTTTCAGGCACTTAATTGCATGTTAATAGAAATCAAATTAGTTTGTATTATAAGTAATACATTTATATTAAACTGTTAAGTGGGACTAAAGTTCATATTTTTTTATGTAGCTAATTTACTAATCATCTCTACTGTCTTTGGAACAAGGGTACTGCCAAATATAATCACAAGTATTAACAGTATAGTAAACTAAAATATACATCAATTTCCTTTGTAATTATATATATATATATATATATATATATATATATATTTGCACATTTTTAATGATGAAATTTGAAATGAATTTAATTAAAATGTGATATTTAATGTCACACGCACTACAGTTAAAATGATACAACACATCAAAATAAGAGTGGTTGTTTATAAAGCAGGGCAAAAGATTTTAAAGAACACAATGATTTAAAATTTGCTGTAAAGTAAACTTTTATTTTGATAATATTCATTTTTAGGTGAACTCGAAACGTTTAAGTACACTTCATTGGCCTTGTATTAGATTTTTTTTTTTTTTTTTTTTTTTTTTTTTTTATCTGCGAGTACAGTTTTTTGTTTTTAAATTAACTTTTTATATTTGTTTTACTTTCAAGTGCATATTCAATCAAATTAAGCATGTTTTGCAAGTAGCAACTCATAATTCACAGCCGACGTAAACTAATGTCCATCTGCTATTTAAAAGGAAAACTGTTCCAGTCAAGCCATTTCAAGAAGTTTTTAAGTTAACGATGATGATCTGGCACTCTGTTAGAAGTATGCATGTCTTTGTTATGATCTGAAAGAGTGTGTCAGTATTGCCAGTATCTTTCACGCTGGCACTACAACACTTGTACACATAAATGAAGGATGTTTGTTTTCTCAACATGTCAACCTTACAAAGTATTACATCATGAAAGTATCCTGATCACAGTCTCTTTGATTAAATTTTCCACTCATCTCTGAGAACGGTACTTCAGATGCTCTTCGGGAACTCACTCTCTTACTCAGTCTTTGTTCACACTTAATTTAAGTGGAATATGTGTTTAGAATCAAGGCCAGCGTTGCAGGCAACAGAATCAGTACTAACTCAGTAGTGTGTTCATTTAACCTCTGTATCCGTCACTAAATGATTAACACTTATGAAATCTTCTGCAGAGTCCTTTGAATTCTTGAGCCCGGTTGAGTGCTTAGAAAGCCAACAAAGTAAAATGTGTTTAAAGTGTCAGCTCATGCTAAAAGGACCAGCTCAGACCGACACAAACTTCTACACAACTTCCAGGTTGGTGTGTCTGTTGGATCCTTATAAAAATGATATTAACGAGCTGCCTAAACTGACCATAAACTCATTGACTTAACATTCAGAATTTTTGACCATCTTTAAATTAGCTGTTTTCTATAGTAGCACATTTTGCCATGGAATAATATAATAAAAGAAAGGTAACTGCAACTCTCAAAATTCATACCTTGCTTTTCAAAATTTCCGAAATTGTTTCTCACAATTCTAAATTCTAAAAAAAAATCACTTACTTATGCCAGTAATTCACTGCACAAAACTCATTATGGCCCAAATTTCGCTTATCTTTGTTGCATTTGGAAACATTCCTTTTAAAAGCTGGAAACCTAACCTCTGTATGTATGATTATATGGTTGATTGCATTTATTTGTAGTCAGCATTGTTATTGTTTTTCAATATTTAGTTGGGCTTGTAATTTTCTATTACACATGAACCCAGGAACGTAGATGTCCAGGAAAAAAAATTGAACACCTGTCTAAAGATCTTAAGTGACCTTTAAAGCAGGAGATGTTCTTCTCAGTTGGAAAATGGCTGGCATTTAGTATAATTGACTTGCTTCACTCTTGTAATCTCTGTTGACCCAGCACTTCTGAGGGACCGGAGTACATCCATGTCCTCTTATCTAGATCTCAAATTAAATCCAAATTCATTAGAACAAACAGAACAGGGCACATAATATTGACTAAGCAAACAGCAATATCACATCACTAAAGGACCTTGAATGAAAGTCTTTGCTGCTTTCATTTTTGCTAATATATGCCACAGACAGTATATATAAGAGTTGTCCTGACCACATTGTAGCATTAGTATTAACATTTTCCATGTTTTACTTGTACCTCTTTGCCCTTTTCTGTACAACAATTTAGGAAACAGTCCGGGATTGCCTCCTCTCAGATTTCTGGCTAAACTCTAATTGTTCCAGGATTTCCCAGAAGTTAAACCTCTTTACAGTAGCAAGTAGTTGCGAGCATCAGTATTTGAACCGTGTCAGAGCTTATGGGGTTCCTGTGCTATTGTCAGTGAATACATGAAGTGTGAATCAAGTAACAAAAAAAACAACCTTCCTTTAAAACGTCGTTATCATATAACCCCTAAAATATTTAAGAAAAGTTCTCATGCACCCTTAGATTTATGCAGTGTGTAGCTGGGCCAGAGCTAGAAGTGATACTTTCTATGCAGAGCAGCCTGGCTTCGATTCCCATGCTGGAATAAATGTTTTTGCCCCTTTTTTAATAAATCAAGTAATCAAGTAAGATTGCAAATATATGCCAGTGGATGTATTAACAGGAGCAGGATCTCATTTGTTTTAAATTTAAGTTAGTGACTTGATTAAAAGCCTAAAAGCAGGGAGGAACACATATTCATATATGCTGTCAAAAGTTGTCAAAAATCTGTCAAAATCTTGATTTCAATGTTTCCTTTAAATGTTTGAAACCTGATAATCATGCTTGCTATCATTATCATTATTATTATTAATTTATTATTATTAATTTAAATAAAGTACAATATTCTTTGTTAATTTTCTAATTGTTCATACACTAAAATTACTATACCCATTTCCGTGTTTACAGTACCTTCTGTGCTGATTATTTGATATATGATCTGCACCTCCTTTGTTCCATTAAACTGCATTTATTATATAAGCTTACTTGTGTGTTGTGTTTGGGAGAATAATATTTGGTCAGTTTGAAATTCTGGCACTTGACCAACAATGAGATAACGATGTGTTGTTCCCCTGCTCTTACTGTTGTTTTGATGCACTTACTAGGACTACTGCTCCATTCGGCCAATGCCTTTTTTTTTTTGTAAATTGTCTTTTGAAGCATTGAGCTTCCTTGTTTCTAAAGGCTGCTATTGCCCCAGAAGTAAAGTGTTCTAATGACACTTGCACTTTTGTTTTAGTGGTTTTTCAGAATCAAACAGTAGGTATTGATTTGTGTTTCTTGCAGAATTTGATGTCCTTTATCCTGCCCTCTTTTACTTAAACTGCTGACTCCAATAAGGCCAGTTTGTCTCTTGCACATCCTCCCATATGCATTTAATGTATCTGTCCATTAAGTTGATGGTTGGTTGGTATACTTTGTTTGATCTGAACAAAGCTAACGCCAGTCTATCTGAACAAATGCATCGATGACACCATGGTTAAAGGGGTAATTCACCCCAAATGTTTAATTCTGACACCATTTACTCACACTTTTACTATAATTAAAGTCTAAAAACAACATTAGACATCAGTGAATTTAATTTTTGGGGTGAAATATCACCTCCTAAAGCAGGAGGAAATGGTTGAATTTGGACATCTTGATATTTTGAAATAAAGCTTTTGTTAATGTGGAATTCAAAGGTTGATATTCAAGCTGCCTACATTTTGTTGAGTTCCTCACTGTTCTTGTCTCTGTGGGTTTGAGCAATCCTGCTGATCCGTGTAATTTCCAAATTAAAGTCATGCATCTGAGGCTTTTTGTTTACTTGATCTTTAGATGGATCTTTTCGGGGAGATTAGCAAAGCCAGGGGTGGTAACCTTGGCTCGGCAGGTCTGATTGGCCTCCCACAATGCACTGCTGAGGCATGACATCCTTCAAGAACAGAGAACGGTAGATCAGTGTCAGAATGCATAGGTCGACAAGTCTGTGGTACGTGTGCAATCATGTGCTTATTGTGATTGTATAAAACAGTATTTGAGTCAGATTTCCCAAATATAGAAAAAAAGACTGATTAAAGTGCTGCTCGATGAGAAAATTACAGGGGAGAGATATCGAGCACATGCCATGCTGAAGTGCTGCAATGACGAGAGCTTGTGAAATTGCATTGTCATTTTTATACGACAGGGCAATATTACAAACAGGAACTCATCTTCAAAGTTTTGGAGACATGACAGGCTAAAAGGGTTAAGAGCCTCACTTTGGCCGCCATGACAAACTAGATATTTGGATCCAAAGACTGACAGTATTGGTTGCATCTCCACAACTTCAGAGAGGACAAATCTTAGAAGCCTTTAGAAGCTGTATCTGATAGCGTATATCAATTTCATGGATATTATAACTGGGATTAGTTTTGGCAACAATAATGATTGCAATATTACTTCACAGTGAAACCCATTATCCAATCAAAGGATCATAGGCTGATGTTGTTAAATCTAAAATTAATTTTGTTTTTAGCGGGTTTACACCCAAATAACCTAAATCTCTCAGGCACTAAACTCCAACCCACACTGGGCTTTTCATAATTATACCCAGAATTAATTAAGGGAAGAGTTTAAGCACAGCTTTTAACATTCAACTCATCTCTCCCAAAACACTCTCGCCCTTGGGCCACTGCGTTTAGCTCACAAGAGGGAGTTCTTGATTCCTCCACAATGGAAGCCTTCGGTTCGGTTGCGTTTTAAAGCCAACAGGAGTCTCCGGAGTTGAAATGCTCGTGATTCTTGGCACATGCATGCAGTCTTCGCTCATTGATTCTGATGTGCGTTTGATGTGCCGTGGGACTCAACTAGGTCACATTTTATTCCTTTGTTTCTTTGATACAAGACATTTTGGCAGGGCTTGGTTTGAAATGGAAGGGAGAGGCAGCTAGTGCTCAGAGACTCTGAGTTTGTCGTAAATAAAATGACTCATTAAATGGATTATGAAGCACAGAGTTTTCAAGCTGTAGGTTTAATTATCTCGATGCATGTGATATTATTAAACATTATACATCCATAAAAGCAGCATCATCGTTCTCTAGAGTTTGATAAAGTGAGAAGCAAAAAGGTGATTTATATGGTTTATGGCTGTGCTGTGCAGCACATCAATACTTATAATAACTGCACTGATATCAGAACTGGAAGTTCAGATGACCAGAAAGGTGTTTTGAGTCCAGAAAACTTTAAAATCAAGGAACCTGAGAAGTGGTGTCATGTTCTGTTGAGACAAACAACTGGACCATTGAGAATTTTAGTTACCGTATTTTCCGGACTATAAATCACACTTTTTTTCATAGTTTGGCTGGTCCTGCGACTTATAGTCATGTGTGACTTATTTATCAAAATTAATTTGACATGAACAGGGGGAAATGAACCAAGAGAAAACAATACCGTCTACAGCCGCGAGAGGGCGCTCTATACTGCTCAGTGCTCCTGAAGTCTATCACTGAGCAGCATAGAGCGCTCTCTCGCAGCTGTAGACGGAAATGTTTTCTCTTGGTTCTTGGTTCGAAATGAATGCGACTTATAGTCCATTGTGACTTATATATGTTTTTTTCCTCATCATGACGTATTTTTGGACTGATGCGACTTATACTCAGGTGCGACTTATAGTCCGAAAAATACGGTAATAGTTTCCTTGAATTCAGATTAAAATATATCTCTAGTCAACACAACAATAACTAACAATACTAGATAATAATCTATCTATCATCTTTTTTTTATTTCCCTTATAACTTCTGAGTCAGATTTATTTAATCACTAAGATTATTAGTTAGCACCCTCATGGTGGTGATCTTCAAAAAGGACTGGTGATGTGATAAAAGGTCCGTAAAAATTGTCCAGCTACCCAGCTCTGAATGAATATAATCAGAAGTTACAGAAGCGTGTCTGATGGTAAGGCCAATGAATCGCCTCTGTGAGCAGATACCATCAGGTAAGGGGCTTCAGTCAAGGTCCAGTGTCAGCAGAAGCAATACATTCTCATTCATAATGAAGAGGCTGTTCTGCTTCCCAAATAAATAAACATTTATTATTCTCTCGGCTGCATGAGCATGACAGGAATTGTAAACTGATACAAATTGCCAGGATACACATTGGGTGCATCACAGTTCACCTCTTTCTTTATGACAAATGCATCTTATAAAAGACTCAGTCTGTTCGTAAATAGACTATGCTAATATTTTGAAATGTATACACAAACATATGTGTAACTCGTAGGCTGACATGTCTGGAAGCTGGTGTTGTTACAGATCCTCCCTGCAATATGCTGAATACTCTTCACACATTATTTTGGCAGTCACTCACAGCAAGGATGAGACTACCTGTACTCTTCCTCTTTCTGGAGACACCTTTTGTGGGAAGATATTCTGATACAGTTACAGAGAATCACATAATCTCACAATTTTTTACTTAATGCTGCCTTAGAAAATTCTCTTTTAGGATATATAAGATAGCATTGTAAGTATATATATATATATATATATATATATATATATATATATATATATACTTTTATTTATTTATTTTGATTCATTTATTTTTGCAGAGAAAACACTCCCATAATAAACAGCGGTGGTTACATATATATATATAAAAAAAAAAAAAAAATGATTATGTTTAATGTTCCAGCCAACCTCCGTAGCCCTATTTAACAATTTTCAAGATACATAATAAATAAATAAATAATAGTAGTAATAATAATAATAATAATAATAATAATAATAATAATAATAATAATAATAATAATAAAATCAATCAATTAATCATTCATGAGTCTGGTATCACTAGTGTATTATATGTCTAAAAATAAAACATGAAAATATGCTAGTGTTAACCATTGATTTCAGGCATTTACAAAATAAAATGAAATAAAATAAAATAAAATCCCCCAAAACCACTGACTTTGGAACAATGTGTAAAAGCAAAGTTGCTTGTATGTTTTTTGCATCAAGATTATCTTCACACAAAACTTTTATGAATTGTGAAGCCTACATATAATTGGCAGAATTAAAAAGCCAAATATAGGTATAAACAATATAATCCTTGGTCATATTCTGACATCACAAAATGTTTTTACAAATTGACTAATTGTATTGGTCATTCAAAACACTTTTAATCAGTATTTGTGTGTGCTGTGTTTTTGTGTGCATCATTAGCCTAGCAACATGGCATGCTAATATGAAACTATTTGGAACCAATTATGAGTTGAGTCTCCTATGCAGAATTGCTGCCTATGTAGAACACTCGAAATCAATCACTCTTGAGGTTTAATTTCTGCCTATACAGGCTGCAGTCAGCTTTGTATTGAACACATCCTTACCTTAGCCGAATGCATTAGGCTAAAACTTCAACCCAAATAATGAGCAGAAAACATCAGAAAATGCACAGATCTTGCATTTAACCTCGAACATTCACCATGCATCATGTTGACTGTAAAGGTCTCTGTCTCTCACCCCTAGCAACCATTTGTCTCTTACAGGTAATTCCAAAAGCTTTCACTGCCTCTGTCTGATGCCTTCATAACAACAGATTACAGATAATGTCCTCTTGTCACCCTCTGTCCCATCAGTCCTGACATCAAAACACATCCAAGTCTCTTAACCTTCACAAGAATAATATCAACTGATCGACCCTGTTTTGATTCGCTGGGTTCAGGGCGAAGACAAGTTTATACAGGAACGCCTCTAAACCGTTATGAGCAAATTCATGCCTTTTTATCCTCAAAGCAAGAAGAAATAAGGGACAGCTCAACCAAAAATGAAAATTGATATTATTTGCTCCAGCCCATTTCATAAATTAACCACGGGAAAAGTGGCATTAGAGCAAAGACATTGAGTGCGACGCTCTCATTGTTGATCTTGGTAGCTTTAATTTGGTAGGTTTTTGATCATGCGCTTTTAATTATTTAATGACAAAGCTGGAAGACATCTTTTTACTGAGACCTGTGTACCTGATCTGATTAAATGATCTCATATTTTGTATGCGATAGACAAGCAGCTAATTCAAGAATGATGAGATATGTTCAAGAAGAGTCCTCAAACAGCTCAGGCCTCACAACATATGTAACTTTGAGCGAAATAAATGAAAGCTAGTAAACTAGAGACAAGCCATATATCATGAAGTGTAGACATGATCTATAAGCTGCCCAATGTTATCAATCCAACATTTGTGTGTGTGCGTGTGTGTGTGTTTCTGTCTGTCTATGTGTCTCCCAGATCAGAAAGTAATGGCAAGAACAGCCATATTTGTTTTTTCAGTGAACAGATGAAAATCATGAGTTCATGCATCATTAAATGTTTTAATGAGCAGATCTCATCATCTCCCTCTTCATTTAACTCCCATAATGCACAATACATCTTTTCAAAAAAGTATCTGACAGGACACAATGGTGACTGATATTCTTTCATAATGAACTGAGGTTGAACTGAAGTCAGAAATAATTTGAGGAGTCAAAAAAAAAATGTCTTCCAAATTTAAAAAAATAAATAAATAATTTTTTGCTTATTTACATAAACTAAAATATATTTTTGTCTAGCTACAAATAATACATATTTTCAATTACATGTATTATTTATATATATATATATATATATATATATATATATATATATATATATATATATATATATATATATATATATATATATATATATATATATATATATAGTACTAATAATTTACATTTTAGTAATTAAAATAGAATAGATGTATTAACTAGTGTCTCAATAGTAATAAAATAGCACTGCCTGTGACTGTATTGAGAATTTTTTTTTGTTTTATTTTATATATAATATAATTTATTATATATTATTTTATTTATTTATTGTTATTGTTTATATTTACTATTTTATTGTATACATCTATTTTAATATTTATTTTTTTTAGTATAATTTCTTTCAATTTACAACATTTAACATCTTTTTTATTTCGTGGTTTAAAAGTTTTCTGAAGCAGAACATCACAACAGAGCATTGTGGAAATTGCACATACATATTCAACCTGACAATCTGTCAACCCCTCTGGATTTCAGCAATGCCCAGCCCAGTGCTGAAGCCAAATGTAATTAACCTTTATGAACAAGCAGAGTCTGTTGAGCAGAACTGGGACAGACGCTAGAAAATTAAAGGTTAAATATGGCCCGGTTGATGAGAAAAAGCCTCAAGCCTCTTCCAACATTTTCAGTGTTTAAACAGTCAGCTGAACATTTGATTGAAGCTTTAATCAGTTTATTAAGTTAAGAGAGTACAATGAAATGCTGTTTTGATTCCCAATGATGAAAGCAACATTTATGTTGATCTAGAGAGTTATATTGCTGATTGTCCAATGCACCGTTTGAGATTTGTGAATTTAATCCATAGCCTTATTGGCTTGTAGAAAATGGATAGCCAGACTGATTTGTTCTCCATAATGTTTTTTTTGTTTTTCAGACAGGAACCACTTTGGCAAGTTTACTTGAGTTTATTGAACACAATTTATCTTTGGCTGTATGGTTCCATATGGGGGTTCTTGCTCCCAGAATAACTGAGCATACAAGAGCTTTAACGTTAAAAGCAGCATGTCCCTGAGCTTAGTATGAGCGGTAGGGGAGTACCGTGAAGACCCCCTGAAATTGTCCATGTTCCATTCCTGCAAATGAGAATTTTTTTTTTTCTTTTCTGAGAGGTCCTTAATGCAGCCTATGTTAGGAGAGGGGTATTCTCCCCTCTAGACGCGAGGATGCTCTTGATTTAAGTAGCAGGGGTGTTCATCCCCTGCTGAAGGATGAACAGCAGTCCCCTGCAGCCATAGCAGCAAAGGGTGTTCTCTCCAGCTGGAGAGAACAGCAGTCCCTTTCTTCTGAGGGGTGTTCATACCTTGCTTGAGGGATAGAAAAGTGGTCCCTTAAAGGTATCGCAGCAAAGGGTGAAAACAGCAGACTCAATTTTTTCACATAGCAGCAAGGGTGTTCTCTCCAGCTGGAGAAAACAGCAGTCCCTTTTCCTTTTTTGATTTAAGTAGCAGGGGTGTTCGTCCCTCGCGTGAGGGATAGAACAGCGGTTCTACAGGTATTGCGGCAAAGGGTGCAGTCCTTTTTTTTTGTATCGTATGCATGCGGTTTTAGGATGTAGTTTAACTGAGCAGGGAAATTTTGTTTGCCTTATTTGCTCAAGAGCACGCTCTCCCGTGGAAAACAAACCAAGCCAACTTTTTCTCTTTTATCGGAGGGCTCGCGTTAATAGAGCCATTAGCCATGCTTATATAATGAAAACATGGTTACCCATTCAGTAAAGAAGCAAATATGAACCCAATGCATGCATTTCCAGGCACTTATATATATAAAGCTTATTTAATCTTAAGCTGGTCCTGATGGTTTTGAAAAGTGTATATATACAAAAAAAAAAAAAAAAAACAGCCTTGCAAGTCCGTCATTCTCTGTATTTTTCCATGCTTTGTGAATAATGAAATGCTCTTCCATGTTCCCTTTGTGGAATACAGGAACACGGAGCAGCTGGGAAGGCTTACTGGGACCCATCCTGCCCTCTCAGATAACTGCAGTAACATCACTCTCTGCTCCTGGAGTGACCCTACTTACTGGAAACTGGAAGAAGCAAAGAGCAACAGGTGAGAAAACACATAATGTAATGCGATTTTAAGTAGCCTTTCCACAATTGCTTTGATCACAGGAATGAATTCTTTCAAAATATATTAATGCAAAATAGCTATTTTAAATTATAATAATATTTAATAATATTGCTGTTTTTACTGTATTTTTAATTGAACAAATGCAGCCTTGGTGTATATGTATTTTACTTAAGGTAAAAATACCTATAAATTGGATCATCTGATAGAAAAGTTTTAAACTCTGTTCTACCTGTCTAGTAGCAATGGACAGAGCTATCATAAGTTATACTTCTTTAGAATAAAAATCTGTTTTGAATTTTATTTTCTCTTGAAATCATAATTTTATCCCAGCCTAGGCCACTTTTATAAAAAAAAAAAAAAAAAAGTTATTGCACATCTCTGAAGTGAGAGATTTTCTTCTAAATTGCATCATTTTTTTTCCCCCGACATGTTTATTGCAAAAATACCAACCTTGCAGGCACTTCTAAAGGAGACTTTAATTAAATTACATTTACTATATAGCCTATAGACAAGTATTCATCACCTGCTTTTCCCATCTTCATGGAATTCATTGCATTTTCTACAAGACAGATCTCAGTCTGCACACTATAGCTAACAAAACTGACCAGATTTAACATGTCCAGCAATGTTCAACCAGTCATATTCTTTCCTTCTACATTATGGTCTGTATTTCCTGTGTGGCATATTTTGGACAGCAGCCTTGTGTTTATCGCACCATAAGCAGCTTGAGATTCAACTGGTCGCCACACAGATATTCTTCTCCATTGTCTTCCATCAACCTAAGACTTTATAGTGGAAGTGTGGCACGGAAGTATCTGCGCTGACAGAAACAGATGAATGGTTTGTGTAGGCGTGGATGAGAGGTTTCCCATCAGTGCTTCTAGCTCTGTGATGATGACTGATATAAATCAAACAGAATCTCCATTCAGCGTTTATTGCAAATCAGTTGCTTCTTGTAATACAAAGAGTTGCTATGGGACCAGAACAGTTTCATCCAACTTTAATCAGGATGTGTCAGTGCTAGTTGTTCTATAAGTAATCCACTAGCTGTTCCCCCTATGCCCATTTTAACTGTATACACACACTGCTGTTCACAAGGTTTTTTTTTTTTTTTTGAAGAAACTGGGTCAAGTTTGTTGACACACTTTGATATTGGCTTGTCTGAAAGTTTAAAATAACTATTAAAAGCTTAAAGTTTGGAAGTTATACTCAGTCTGAAAAAGTCAGACAGGTCAATAAAAACTCAGACCATAGACTACTTAAAACCCTATTAGACCTCATCAGACTGCAAAACCACAAAAAAACAGACCTTTAAAAGACATACTAGGATTTTCTTAAGTTTTGTTAGAATTATTTCACATGTTGGTGGCATATTTTATCAAATTGTTGGCTCTATGTTCTAGCAAACTGTCAACATTTCTATTTAACATGTTGGCAGTTTGTTGCTGCATGCTGCATGTTTTAACACAAGGCTAGCATGTTTTAGTATATTTCTAAATATTCAACAAGTTGCTAGCATACATGGCTGACGTTTTAGTAAGTTGCTATTATTTAAACAAGTTGCTAGCATGTTTTAAATTGCTGGCATGTTTCTACAATATTTTAACAAGTTGCAAACATTGCATGTTTTATGTTTATAGCACAATTTAGCACGTTGATGGCATGTTTTACCATATTGTTGGCATGTTTTAACAAATCATTAGAGGTCCTTTAAAAAGCTGAGATCAGCCATATACGTACAATGTATCACTATATTCAAGTCCTCTGATGTCATTTGGCTGCTGTGTGTGAGGAAAAGACTGAAATTGATGCAAACCTCATTTGCAATTATCAAATGAATATTCAAGTCAACTACTTGTATTTCCTCTTAAAATTAATTGTTTGCATTCCATATACATAACAGTAAATATGTAGAATCAAAACAATCTTGAGCAAATCCCTTTCCTACATCTTAAAGTGAGCTTTTCTCCCTGACGTTTCTTTCTTTCTTTCTTTCTTTCTTTCTTTCTTTCTTTCTTTCTTTCTTTCTTTCTTTCTTTCTTTCTTTCTTTTTGTTCTATCCAAAGCTGCTGAATTCAGTATGCTGCCTGTTTGAGTTTAATTTCATGCAGGACAAAAGATCAAGCAGCGCATTTGATTTCCACTCCACCTTATGCTTGCCACATCTAATTTCATACCCTTCCATGGAGATAAAGTGAAAATGACTTTGGGCTAGACTGAGTTTGAGTGTGTTCAAACTATGTATGTAGTAGTAGTGATGGCATAGTGTATAATGGTTTCTACCATTAATGACAGTCTCAGTGTGTTGCTTTCTCATTGATTTGCCTGCCAGCTGTTATGTGGTTGTTGTTAGAAGGTTTTACTCTTATCATTTGAGGTTCTGAATGTGTTGCAGTGTCTTTTGATAACTTTTAGATGTTGCTTGTAATGTGATTTTTTTTTCTCTCTCTTTCTTTTTTTTGTGCATTATAGATTTTCTGAATGTTCTGTCAATATTCATAAAGAGCAAAGCATACATCATTGTTTGTACTCAATGAAGTACAGTGTGTCTCTGTGTGTGTGTGTGTGGGGGGGGGGGGTAGAAACAGTTCTCACTCAGAAACTGCTAGTAAGTTTCACAATTAATTACAAAATAACAGCAAATAACACATTGAATTAAACATTACATTTTGAAGTAGAAGGACTGAAATTGTGTTTTTTATTTTTTTTATTTTTTTTTGCAAAATGTACTATTTGTTTTATTTAGAACTTTGTCAGACGTTTGGGGTCAGTAAGATCTTCAGTGTCTCTGAACAAAGTCTCTTATATGCTCCTCAAAGCTGCATGTATTTAATGTTAAACCAGTAATATTGTGAAATGTTATTACATCTTAAAATAACTGCTTTCTATATTATTTATTTCTGTGTTCATGTATATGTGTGTATATATATATATATATATATATATATATATATATATATATATATATATATATATATATATATATATATATTAGGGTCGGGACTCGATTAAAAAAAATAATCTAATTAATTAGAGGCTTTGTAATTAATTAATCGAAATTAATCGCATTTTAATCGCATATAAATATTTGACCTGAAAACAGTGAGAAGTAAAAATGTTTTCACATGGATTTATAGTATACCACTGAATAATGACTGAATACATAAGCTTAAGCAACAAAATATTGTTTATTTTTGTTCAACCAAGTCTAGCAGACCAGTGCAATTTTTGCCATGAAGTGTAGCAATAGCATATTTATAAATAGTACATTTCAGAAATTCAGGAAGCTTATAGGTGCTGGAACCTTCTGTAAAGAGTTTTTTTTTTAAGTAAAACACAATACTGTCAATTAAATTCAGAACATTGGAAACACTGACTATTAGAAAACATCTCTCTGTTGCTTCAGAGGCCATAACATACTAAGTCCAACTCTCAATAACCTTGGCCAAAACAATAAAGAGTTCAACATAAACTGTTGCACCAACAAAATAATATATAGTTCAATAGTGATGTGTCGTTCGTGAACGAATCGTTCTTTTTGAATGAATCTTTTAGGTGAACGAATCGTTCTCGTTCACGTAATCCACTGACTCATATTTCTCGTTCAGTGAAGTTCCTCCCTCCACAGCAGCGCGGCGCTATAAGCAGCGCATGCGCAGCTCGGTGAACCGGGTAACAACTGTTTCATCCTGTCAAAGAATTACTCAACCTCGAGCCAATAGCCTTCGAGTATGAGATGTGACAGAGTATTTGATTTGTTGAATGTAGTGAACGAATACGCCCTTCAATGAACGAGTTTCATATGAGTCTGAACTAGATCTAGAGATCTTATCGTTCGTGAACGAAATTACTGAACTGGTACCCATGTCGTTCGTGAATGAGTTGAATGAGCTGATACATATCGTTCGTGAATGAAATGACTGAACTGGCACACATGTCGTTCGTGCACGAGTTGAATGATACATCTCGTTCGTGAATGAAATGACTGACCTGATGGTCAGGGTATATTCTGGCAAACCGTTTACCAATCACGTTTCTCAATCGGCAAAGCACATGTCGTTCGTGCACGAATTGAATGATTTAGAAAATCTCGTTCGTGAATGAAATGACTGAACTGGCACACATGTCATTCGTGAACGAGCTGAATGAACGGATACATGTCGTTCGTGAATGAAATGAACTGGTACATAGCTTATCTCGTTCGTGAACGAAATGAATGAGAGTAAACCGGGTCAGTCTGCCATTTAGCATGTCAATCTCGCAAAAATGCAAAGCGCAGTTATAGGTACTGTACTGTGCACATACGCTTGTTTTGATATTTGATATTTAGCAACTCCACGTTTAATCCACGATTGATGAATGTGAATATATAATATACAAACTGTCTGACCAAACAATTAAAATGCTATTTAGGCAAGAAAACCTTGTGCTTTGTTCATCTGAACAACTTAATTAGACTTTATATATTGAATGCGATTATACACACATTTTAATAAAGCCAGATCAGTTTTTGCAGCAAGTGAATACGTTCGTTGACTTAAGACATAACAACATAATACACTTTTTTTTTGCCATCTGCTGGCTTATTTTGTGTAATACGAAGAAATGGTCACTGAACGAATCAGTGAACGATTCTGAACGAATCATTTTGGTGAACGAACTGAAAATGAACGAATCACTAGAAAGAATCATAATTTCCACCACTATAGTTCAACATAAAGTGTAAAGTCCACGCTAGCTGCTATATGTTTTGCGTTGAGGTGATACTTGAGGCTCGATGTGCTGCAGGCTGCAGTGATATGCGGAGCGAACGCTAGTTGGTGCTTCAGTATAATCGGTCCCGCCGAAACTCATCCAGTGAGAAACGTTCCGCGGTGCAAAAATAAGTTATTAAAAATGCGGGATTTTTTTTTTCTGTAATTAATTAATCTTAGTTAACGCGTTATTTTTTTGTGTAATTAATTAATCTCAATTAACGCGTTAAAGTCCCGGCCCTAATATATATATATATATATATATATATATATATATATATATATATATATATATATATATATATATATATATATATATATATATAGCCTATGTATATATATATATAGCCTATGTATATGTGTGTGTGTGTGTGTGTGTGTGTAGTTAAAAAGGCTAGATTATTATTAAATTAGAAAAATACAAAACAAAAGCTTTTTCACTAGTAGTCTCAGAAAGCTAAAGAATAGCAGTCAATCAGTGAAGAATACTGTAATTTACACAAATCAGCATACTTATAACTGAACACATAGCCTATATTCATACATGCAAATGAAGGCACCCCTCTTCCCTTGGTGATAGCTCAGCTTAAAACAGAAGACAAAATGAAATAGATCTCAGTAAACTGATTTGCAATGTTTTCATTATGGGAATTCATTGATTAATTTGGATGCCACAATCATTTGTTTAATATTGTAGATGAAGTGAACATGAATTTCCTATTAATGTTTTACTTGAATTAAATTTACTATTAATGAGGCACTGATTGTTTGAATAAATAATGTGAATTTTGTATCAGGGGATATTGAGCATTTATCTCTGTCCTCAGATAAGATTTTGGAATTGAAGAAGCCATCCTGCACAGACGCCTTGGTGCTCCACCGTGATCCGAACCCAAACGCTAAGGCTGAGGTTTGTAATCCTCATCAACATAATTGCCATTGCCATACTGTTTGTCCGTTGCCAGACTTTGCTCCTCATGAAAATTGTTTTGGATTGTCTTAGAGGCAGAAAGAATATCAAAATGATTTGTGAAAAAAGGTCAGACTGTGGGCACCATCAGATTTGGAGTCCAATTAAGTTTGAGTTAATAATCGCTTTTGTTGAAGTGTGCTTTGCCATAGAGTCCCTGTAGGTGACGGCTTTTAAAATCTTCTCAGCCAGATTAATTAACAAAATTCCCCCAGAACCGTAATTCATTTGACCGCAAGCCTGCTGCCCGACCTTATTCAGAGAATCAGTCATTTGCATCATTCGGTCATGCAGGGACTGGGTAATTGGTTGTTTTCTGAGTGTGTGTTCAAGGCTGAGCATATCTACATCATTTATCAGGTGGATAATCAGCACTATATTTTATCATTAGCCTTGTAACCCATGTTTAGGGTGAGATAATTGAGCTTCACTTTGCCTGAATGATTACAGAGAAGAAATAAAACGTATGCGCTCTATTTTAAAGACTCACTGTCTGCTGCCAAACTGAATCAACTGACTTGATTTCAGAAGTGATTTCAAACAATCTGCATATATCACTAAGATAAAAATATGATACTCTGATAAGCATGAAAATACATAAATCACACAAGTATTGACTAAAACAAACTACATTTGATTATTAGAGCTATTTTGACTGAAACCTTTAAGTTTCTTATTGCCTGTTCTGTTTTAAAACTGTGGATTGTTCAGAATTATAGGATTAGATCTTACTTTCTTGATTTACTTAATGTATAACTTTTGATGGTATTTTATGTAAAATGTGTGTGTGTGTGTGTGTGTGTGTGTGCGCGCCCGCGCAAATTTAGCAGTTTTGTGTTTTTCATCTAATATTTGATTTTATACATAAAATACTTAATACCATCAAAAAAATATATTTTCTTTTTAACTAACAGCACACACAGATCTGAAAGAATAAGAATAAGAATAAGAATAAGAATAAGAATAAGAAAAAAAAAAGAATAAGAATAAAAACTTAAAAAAAAAAAAAAAAAACTTTAAATATTCTGTTTTACTCATTCAATTGTGGATGCTGTTTGATGCTTTTGGCCCTGACTCTTGTTCTGGTTATGAATCTGGCCTGAATCCCGTATGAAAACTCACAAGACCACTCAGACAACATTATGCCTTCATGTCAAGCTGACACATCCTTTCTGTATGTGTGTGTGTGTGTGTGTGTGTGTGTGTGTGTCCAGGATGAGCCTTTTAAAGTCAGTATGGATGAGGACAGCTCTCTCAAAGACAAGCGGCCAGTTGCATCCACGCCTATACCTGGATCGCCATGGTAACTATCCGTTTTGTCTGCGCAAATATAATTGTATGGCTCACCATCAATTTCATGCATTTTTATTGCTAATAAATGACTCTCTGCAAGCAAGATAATGACCGATCAATTGTCTGTGTCAACCAACACTTTCAAATACTACTGTTGTGAATGTGCTATTTTCTCATGTGTTTTGGAATAGTTTAATAGCCAGATTGTTCATATATATTGACAAAGTTGTTTGTTTTATCTCCTCTCAGTCTGTCATAAATGTCAGCAGCTTTAGCACTATTTAAAAGATGCATGCCGCTCTATAACTGCCTGATGACAGTAATGCTTGAATGAAATACAGAAGTGCACATGGCAAACCTCCAGAGCTAAACAGACACACTGACACCCAATCGAAAACCTGCATGAGGACGACGTGCTATGCAAGACTTCCTTTTGTTTTTTCTGCCAAAGCAGTGTGGGCTTTTTTCACTGCAAAACACACACACACACACACACACTGGCTGATGGTTGATGACACCAGAATTGGAGCTGTTGTGTGATTGTGATCTGTTATGTGTTGGTTAGTTTCCTGTGGTAAATAAAGGAGCAAATGACCCTCCTCCATCCTCAACTCCATTTCATCACAGTCAGGACTTGGCTTTCTAATATTCATTGTTGAATCAGACTCCGTTGATCTGTAATGTTGTTAAACTAAAATGTCCTTAAGAACATTAATTATATCTGCATCTGTGTCTGTTCTGTTTACCGTTGGGAGATATAGCTGCTCATTCATGACAGAGTTTTTACCCAGAACAGAACTATACCTCCAATCCAAACTGTTTGCAAAGTGTCAATCATTTTGATGATAGTGTTTCTGACAAAACGAGATTGAATGGAGAGCAAATTGAGAATAATACTTAAGTCTCCAACTTCTCACATATCCTTTTTATCTAGAGCTCTAGAAGGAACCTTAATAATGTCTGAAACTATGAGTACAAATTATCTGATCTAATTTGATTCTGATTCAAATATTTAATTCAATTCTGATTAATATAGGCATATATTAGGCGTAAATATGCATAAATAAGCTTTCCATTGATGTATGGTTTGTTAGAATAGGACAATATTTGGTTTTTCAAAATATTGAGAAAATCAACTTTAAAGTTGCCCAAATGAAGTTCTTAGCAATGCATATTACTAATCAAAAATTATGTTTTGATATATGTACAGTAGGGAATTTACAAAATATCTTCATGGAACATGATCCTTACTTAATAGCCTAATGATTTTTAGTATAAAAGAAAAATCAATGATTTTCACCCATATAATGCATTTTTGTCTATTGCTACAAATAAAACCCAGCTACTTAAGACTGGTTTTGTGCTCAAGGGTCACAAATGTATTATTTCTCTCTCTCTCTCGCTCTTTCTCTCTCTTTTACTTTGGTTTTTGTGGGATTAACTTCAAGATAAATTTAAAGGTGGACAGTGGCATACAATGATGATGTTTTGCATTTTTTGGGGCAATTGACATACAGATACCTTATAGTTGTTCTGCGTAGTACTGTAAGTCTGGATAGAAGGAAGGCAGAAGAAAGTTGCATGGAAAAAAATATATTTTGCATCTCCTAAGCAAAAAAAAAAAAAAAAGAAGAAAAAAACAAAGAACAATCTCTAAGCAATAAAATGGTCCTTTGGGTAGAGCTTTTGCTTCTAAAGTTAATTTTGTAGTTATTGTTTTATATGGAGGTTGCATGGAAATGATTTTAAAACACAAGAATCCGAGCAATATAAATGGAAAGACAAACGAAGCATGAGTGTAGTGCCAGCCATATGTTTGCACTATGAATAAATGCATATGAGTAAAGCGGATGATCCGTTTCAAATATTTTTTTTATTTATTTTTTTAAATATCATTGGGTCCGTTTTATGGAACAGGAAGGCTCTGCCGATCTCCCTGATGCGATGGGGTTTCAAAATGAAATGTCAGGATTGGTTTGTCATGGTTGGCATGAGGTTGTATCAAATTTCCTCACAGACCATGGCAAAATCCATGAATACTTTATCCGACATGCCCTGAATGAAGCCTGAAATGGGTCTTAAATTATCACTGTAAGGTAAGTATATCTAGTGCGGAACGTCTGAAATATTGGCTACTTTTGGATTTATGACATAAAACTTAAATATATAATAGGCTTGTAGGCTTGTATTGTGGATTTTATCCATTTAAAAATCTTGTGTAACTCCTGGATGATTACGACCTAAAAAAAAAAAAATAAAAAAAAAAAATCAGATTCTGATTCAAATAGTCAAATTAAGCCCATCTGGTCTTTCTCAGCTGCCATTTGTGACCCACAATCCTCTCTCTGGGTCTCTCTAGTCATGCTGGGACTGTTTTTCATCATCAGGATTTCTTAGTCATTGTGAGAACAGTCTGTCGGATTGCGTTCCTGCATGTATGCGACTATATAAAGGCATGACAGCATCTCTCTCTTTTCTGTAGGTGTGTAGTATGGACAGGCGATGACAGGGTGTTTTTCTTCAATCCCACCATGCATTTGTCAGTATGGGAGAAACCAGTGGATCTGAAAGACCGTGGAGACCTCAATCGAATCATCGAGGACCCGCCACATAAACGCAAGAAAGACTCTTTAGGTGAGACTCAGTCCAGAAAAAGTAGACCATTCAGGTATATTTAATACACTCTTAAATATACAATTTTCAAACATTTTTAGATACCATTTAATATGAATAATGTACAAATTGGTATGCAAGCAATGTGTTTTCTGACCCGTTTAATGGCAAATTTATTTATAAATGAAATCCAGATGGCACAGACAAAGTCTTTATAGCTGAATTTAATTAACATCAAAAGTCCCGCAAGTATGAATTATAATTGAAACATCATCGCATTTAGAAATCACACAAAAACTGTTATGGAAGATTCAGTAAATGTGTAAGCTGTGTAAAAAAAATAAAATAAATAAATAAATAAAAATTCTAAATCTGTCTCATTAAAACAAATCAACCTGTGATTAAATTGCATAGTCCATGAATCTGTTGTAAGATAAAATAATTTACTTTTCAGATGCTTTGCATATGTTCACATTGTTTGCATCCAAATGTATAAAAATGTAAATGCACTTACACATAAATAAATATATACATCTACTAAAACAAGTTTTTTTTTTTTTTACAATTTAAAATAACTGTTTTCCATTTTATTTGTAAATATATATATATCTATATATATCTATATATATATATATATATATATATCTATATATATATATATATATATATATATATATATATATATATATATATATATATATATATATATATATATATATATATATATATATATATATATAATAAACAGGAATTAATATGTAATTATTACTGTGATGGAAAAGCAACATTCTCAGCAGTCTTCAGTGTCTCATGATCATTCAGAAATCATTCTGGTTATTTGCTCAAGAAACATTCATTTTTGATCCATTTTATGAATCCTTTCTGAATAAAAGTATTCAAACTTACTGACTCCAAACTTTTGAACAGTAGCATACCTGCAAATACTAATGAGATCAGGATTGAAAGCCCTTCTGTAGCCTCAAGGAAAGACCCATTTATGTTCAGATTAAGTTGCTGAATCAGTGAACTGTAACTCACGACTTTATGATATGAAATACAGGAGCACAGTCTGTAAAGTGATGAACTTGGCTGAAAGTCTAATCTTTACAGTGTGATAATGATGCTCAAGCTAAAGTTGAATACACCCACCAACTGCAGGACTGGTGTACTCGTGGATTAACTAAAAGCTGTAATCCAATGAAGCGGCTCTGCAAATATTGAATTAGTCTGGATCTTGTCTGGAAGTTATTATACGGTTGACTTGATTTCCCAGAAGGCTTTTCATCTTTATTGATTTAGTTTCATAGCTGTTTCATGGAGATTATCTATTGATGACCTTAATCTATTCAGAGTCTAAAGTGTAAAAATGTCTGTTCGAGTAAATTAGTTCTTATTGTGCTTTTCGGATTAACAACCTGGCACGAGCCAGGCATATCAATACAGAAAAGCTGGAGTTATGTGCAAAAAGAAAACTTTACAAACTTGCTGGTGTTTTTACTAATTAATCACTTGTTTGTTTTGATAATCTGTTGATAATTTTAAATCCTAGTAAAGTGCCTGGATTTCTACAGTACTGCTCTACAGCATGTTGTGTTCCTTCAACAGACGATGGCTCAAATGCTGACGATGATGACAATGATGAAGAGGAAGGTAGTTCAAAGAACAAGCGCTACAAGTAAGTTGAAATCTTAATCTGCTTTAACTGATGAGGAGGGTCTTGTATCAGATGTGTTGTATTTCACACACCTTAATAATCGCAGCTCAACAGGAAGTCTTTAGTTTTTGGTGGGCAACATCTGCACTCACAGCTTGATGCAGATTTATTAATCTGTCACTCTTGGAGATCATTTAAATTGAACAGTTGGGTTTTTGAAATACTCCCAAATGTCTGTGGAGACAAGAAAACACTTTATATATATATATATATATATTGGCATGACTTATGCGTTTCATCAATACTTCAAGCCTTTAATCATAAGCCTTTAGATCAAAAAGTTTCCAAGATGAAGACGAACAAAGTATGTCCAAACTTTGCAGTGTGTGATAAAAATGTATGATAGCAAACGAGGCACGGTAAGAATAGCTGGAATGCCATGAATATTTAATTCACACAAAATTTACTTCAAAATATTTGAAGATATTTTAGTGAGTTATAAACTAACTATCGTAGTAGTCTGTGCAGAATCAATGCAGTGAAAAATATCTGTAATATCTAAAGATTATTGGAGTATAACAAAATCTTTATTTATTTTTTCTTCTTAAAATTGTCATGTTTAATTCAATGTGTTACTTTTGCAGTTTTTTTGCTGTTGGTTTTGAAAACATCAATTTAGTTTCTACATTTTTTTTTTTGTGTGTGTGTGTGTGTGTGTGTGTGTATTGGACAAAATATTTACAGAACTACACATCAGAGCTGTTGTATTTCCATTCCTTTAAAGACTGGACCATCCTGCTGAGTGTGAAGGAAGAAACGGCTCATCTCTTCAGATGGTTGTACCGCTGGAGCTCCGGATCGGCCACTTCAGAGACATGCTTCTGGAAAGAGGGGTGAGAAATCCAGTGATGATAATGAAACTTCAGACTTAAAGAAAAAAAAAAGGAGATAAAAGCTAATGCAAGCATTCATCCTAAACTAAAATTTCTGCCAGTACCTGGCCCACCACAGTAGCCCAGACTTTATATATGTGTACACACTGTGAATCTTGAAATGAAGTGGCATAACTGACGTGTTTGTTCTGGATGAGGATCATTCATCCTGTGTATTTTGAACAGGTGTCTGCATTCTCCACCTGGGAGAAAGAATTGCACAAAATTGTATTTGATCCACGTTACCTGCTGCTGAGTCCAGAAGAACGAAAGCAGGTATGACACAGAGGTTTCACATCAGCCTTGATCAACCTCAAAAAATAACAAAACTTCAAACTTCATTCTAAATTTCCACTGACAAACCTACTGTGGTTTTGAAAGTAGTAGATGGTGGTAAAACTGAAATTTTTACTTGGTAGGGGCTCATTTTGCTTAAATTACTGCCACAATTCAGTGTGGCATGGAGGAAAGCCTCAATTCAGTGTGGCACCTGTATATTTACACACACACACACACACACACACACACACACACACACACACACACACACACACACAATCTGTACTAGTTGACAATACTATTTTTTTCTCCTCAGATTTATGATCAGTTTGTCAAAGCAAGAATGAAAGAGGAGCACAAGGAGAAAAAGTGCAAACTCCAGCAAGCGAAAGAAGAGTACAGAAAACTGCTTGAGGAATCAAAAATCACATCCAGGTGAGCTTATGTATAAGTGTGACTGCTTTTGCTGATGCATTAATAAAATCCGTCTCTAGAGCGGATTATTTATTCAGCAAAGGTGTTAATAACTGATGATCTTTGCAGTTTGGGTCCTCGTTTCTTTGGTTTTGTGTATTTGTTTCACCTTGTTTCTTGTTAAAGGTCTCACACAGAAGTGAATTCAAACACACCACAGGGATTAACACTCTTGAAGTTTCCTTTTTTTCCCCTGAAGAGAAGTGAATCAATGCACTAATATTACCACATTCACTGTTCCTGTAATTGAAACAAAGCAATCTATTTTTAAGGAGAGATCATCTTAAATATTTGATTATGAATAGTTGGAAATATGATTTATATATGTTGGCATTAACTTCTTCCCCACCATTGCCGTAATTTTCTGGCTTTCCGTGTTTTTACTGATATGCAGTAAGAAGCGCTAGACACATCTTCTGAAAAGAGTATAGAAAAGAGTCACACTAACAAGGACACTAAAGATCCAAGCCTAAAGCATCAGTCTCTATTGTGTCTCTTGATATCAGGAGGTAAAGTTTACCTGCACATCTCTTACTAGCTGGCTACCATTATACTCACCCCCGTATATCCGGGTCATGGCACCAATGTAACCCACCCACTCACCCCAAGCAGGACTTGAACTGGCATTTCCTAAAACTAACATGGACACTAAAGACTGTAGCCTTTAGCATATTTTGCTAGTGTGCCTTGTTACATCACGAGTGCAAGATTTTTGAAACCCCCTGACACTAATAACCCCCTAACTTGCATTACCCTTAATCTCTAACGCTAGCAACTCAACTTGCTCCAGTTAACTACTTCTAAGAACACATGCAATTGCATGGCAACCAGCCAGAACACTCTAGCAACCATATAGATATGTGTTTACATCCCAGATACGTCATAGCAACCAGTTTGCAATCCCCTAGAAAAAGGTTTTAGTTAAAGATTTCAGAAGATAACATGCATCGAAATTGTGCTTTAATGTTTTAATGCTCTGCACGGGTTCATGTGTTTTCACCTGCACTTCAGACTGAAGACATGCAGGCTCTCACCTTTTGAGAAAGCTTTCAAAGTCTTCCCATGAAAACAGATGCAAACAGACCTGAGAAATAGTGGAACTGATGATTATCAAGGATCTCATTCTGACTCTCTTTCGTAGGTCGACATTCAAAGAGTTTTCAGAAAAGTATGGAAACGATACACGGTTTAAACAGGTACTGAAGAAGAAAGACCAGGAGCTGTTTTTCACCCAGTTCATTGGCACGTTAAAGAAGCGGGACAAGGAGAACAGAATTCGTCTGAGGAAGATGAGATGAGTGTTTGCTGACATGGCCATGAACTCTCCACAGTACTATGAACTGATTTCTTGTGACTGTTTATCACAGCGTATGCGGTGATACCATCTGCCCATTTATCTGACCAAACCAAAAGGGCAGTTTGCTTTTCAATGACTGACTTTCAAACAAATGGAACCATACAGAACCAGCAGAATCTGAGCAGGGGTTTGGGAATGAAATCTGTATATGAATCTGTTTCATATTGAAGCTAGTATTCCCTGATTTGAGTATAACGAGGTTACTAAATCGCAACACTGAACACAAAGACAGACTTTGACTCACTGGAAGTATCTAAAGCCATTGACCTGTGCACACAGGTGGACAATGATTTTTTCTAATAATTGTAAATAAGTGTTGACTTGCCTGGCGCTGTGTTAAAAGTGACAGTGGAAGTGAAACTATTTTGTCAGAGTAAGACAGATTCTACACAGCATCTGTGAGAATCAGTAAGTGGTGTTGTGTATCGACTGAATTTTTCAAATGTCGTCTAAACGTTTGCTGTCATTAAATTTGTCACAATATCGTAAAATTTAAAGTGATGCTTTTTACTGGAAATTTATGTACAGCTCTGTGAAGTGCTGTAATATTTGGTTGGAATTGTTTCCCCCAAAATAAAAAAAAATTGCTAACAATTTATTCAACCTCGAGCCATCCCAGATGTAGATGAGCTTGTTTCTTCATTAGAACAGACTTAGAGAAATTTAGCGTTACTTCACTTGCTCACCAATGGCTCCTCTGCAGTGAATGGGTGCCGTCAGAATGAAAGTCTAAACAGCTGATGAAAACATCAGTCAAATCATAATAATCCACAAGTAATCACTCCAGTCCATCAATTAATGTACTTTAAAGCAAAAAGCTGCATGTTTCTAAGAGACTTGTGGATTATTATGAGGTCTTTATCAGCTGTTTGGACCCACATTCTGACGGCACCCATTCACTGCAGAGGAGCCATTAGTGAGCAAGTGATGTAATGCAAAATTTCTTTAAATCTGTTGCGATGAATAAACAAACTCATCTACATGTTGGATGGCCTATATATTTGACAAATTTTCATTTTAGGGTGAACTATTTCTTTAAGTTAGAGCAAGTGGATTCTGTTTACAGTAAATGTAATTGAAAGGAATTAGATGTCTTGGCTGCATTCAATTCATGTAGCTGTTTTTAAGTATGATTAAATCAATTGTTTTATTTTATTTATTCTGGTTGAAATGCAATTTTACACTTTCTTTAAGCTTTTATATACACTAAAAACCATATTCACGGCTCAACAATATTGAGTTTAATTTTTTTTGGCTTGCAAAATATAAGTCAGCAATTACCTTTTAATCTTACAATTCTGAATTAAAGTCGGAATTGTGAGATATAAACAATTCTAAGAAAAAAAGAAAGTCATAATTGCAAGATGTTAACTCACAGTTACAAGAAAAAATAAGAACTGTGAGCTAAAACATTTTTTTCTCCATTTTTATTCCTTGATAATAATAATAATAATAATAATAATAATAATAATAATAATAATAATAATAATAATGAATTGTATTGTAAACTTAGAAATTGCAAGATGTAAACTAGGAACTGCAATAATAAATAAATAAATAAATAGAGGAAAACAGAATTCTGAGGTTATATCTCGCATTTCTGAAATTAAGTCCAAATTGTGAAATAAAAAGTCATAATTACCTTTTTATTTCCATAGCATGCAATGGCATACTATTTAAAAATATGATTATAATCATAAGAGCACTGAAAAATATTTCATGCAGTTTCAATAATCATTTATTTTAGCCAGAGAGATTACTTTGGTGATACTAAAATTAGAAAAACGAACAACATTCAAACCACCCAAAATATTTAAAATGTATGAAAATACATGATTTTTGGAAGTAAGACATACTGTACGTAGAACAGAGCATCAACCAAAAAGGAAAGAGACTTTTATGAAATTCTCCTACTCTGACCCTGGGGCCATAATCTATATTGTTTGCATGTAAAAAGTATGTATTTTTTCATGTTTGTTTGAAATTATGAGTTTTCTTTTATGTCTTTTTTTTTTTTTTTTTTTACTGTAATACCTCCATTACGGTCTTTCAATTTGCAATTTTTATTTTATTTTTAAAAAAATTGAAACATAGATTGTGGAAAAGTAAATAAAAGTGATTTCCAATTAAATACATTTGTGAAAATTTTCTGTACATGTATTATACACAACCTATAACCAACCATCTCACAATCTCCCTGCCAACAGAAAACATGTTATTTTTATCCAGTTTCTTCTTTAACGTTGACACGGCAGAAGAAATGTAGGCTGAACATGTTCAATTTAATTTGTGTTCCTAGAAGTTTAAGCAATAATTAGGATTTGATGTGACTAATTAAATGTTGCTACATTTTCATTTGTTGCTGTGACATTCGTCAGCAATTGACACATTAACACAAACTATTTCTCAGGCATAATTAAGCATAAGCATAATTAAAATGATCACTCTTTGTATATAGACTTTTCTTAGATTCATGTTGTTTGGACTGGCATCTTCATACTGGATTTTGGAAAGGACATTGGGCATCTTTTGTGAAGCTCTTTGGTTTAATGCTGTGGTCTGTTTTCAGCTATCTTTCCCGCAAAGCTCAAATAACCAACAACAAACACTGTGTTTGCTTCATCAGCAGCACCCTCATTATTTTAACACCAGAAAAAAAGAAAAAAAAAAAATCCTTTCTTAACATATATGAAATATTTTTGAATACTTAAGGAACATGATAATAAGGCTGAAAATAAACAGATTTTTTATCCATATCCAAGTGGTTATTTGAAACCTTTTTCATGCAGTAGAAAAGCTGGAGATACATCTTTTTTATATTAAGTCACTTCTCAGCCTGTCTTGGATGGATGGGATCAAGAGAATCATGTACTTTCATGAAAAGACAATGTAGTCTGCAGCTGCATATATATATATTTCTGAAAAAAAAGTATCAGTTTCCACGAAAACATTAAGCCCCACAGCTGTATTTAAATTTAATGAATTAGAGATAAAGATTAATGATTGGTCATCTAGAAATTTCTCCATTTTGTCTTTTATTTATAGTGTTCAATACAATAATAATAATGAATCCTTTTATTCAGCAAGCATCGTGATCAAAATGTTATAATACAAAATATTATATTTAAAATAAATGCTGTTTTGAACATTCTATTCTTTAAAAAATTCTGAATAAAAGTATCAGAGTTTCTACAATTGTTTTTTTTTTATTATTATTATTTTTATTTTTGTATGCAGCACAACTGTTTTCATCATCGATCATAAGTAATGTTTCATGAACATCAATAAGCATTCTAGAATGTTAATGTTAATTTACAGGAAAATTATATTCAAATAGAAAACAGTGAATTGTAATAGTATTTCACAATATTACTTCTTTCACTGTTTTTCATCAAATAAATTCAAACGTGGTGAGGATAAGACACTTCTTTCAAAAACATTAACATCCAAACATCTTATACAACTTATATATAGTAGATTTTTTTTCATCGCTTAGTTTTGTATTTTTATTTATAAAAATATATAAAAATAAATAAATTAATAAATTAATAAATAAACACTTTTTATTGCATTAATAATGGGTTTTCAATTGAAAGGTATGGTAATAGTAATAGACAAAAAAAAAAAAAAAAAAAAGCAAAGAAAGAGAGATTAAAAAAAAATGCATATTAAAATCCTGAGAACTGGTCTCACATGCTGTCCCTATAAAAATGTCCTTAATAAATTGTTATTTGCAGTAAAACGTTATCAACCATCAATATTCAAAATATATTGTACAATTATTTCCTCTTAAACTGTGTCAAATCAGTGTTGAACCAATGAAAAAAAAAAAAAATGCCATTGTATAAATTTCAACCAAATAAATATATTTCTCTCTGACGTATGTCTCTCACAGCAGTGGAGCGGTCCAAACACAGGGGATGATGGAGAATTTGGCTACTGGCATTGAGGCCCAGTGCTCATTTACCGGGTGATGGAGCCGGAGTGTGTTCATGCCATCAGTAGTGCCGCATTCCCTCTGCGCCTCACACAGGCTGATTGAACCGACTCACTGTTGAGGAAAAGTCAACAGCCCTTCTCCATCAGTGTCACCTCATTGAAACACAGCTATAAATAAGCACAGGGACAGCAGACAGTGTGCTGGCAAACTGTTTTATGGGGGAGTAAACTCCATTATGGCTCTACAGGACATCCATACTCTCTGGCTTCATTCCAAGCATGTGTCTACTCCTATCCATTAATGAAACTGTCAGGGAGGGACAGCTTAGGGTGAGAGATCACTATATAGTACCCGACCAGACTGGAAGGGCATTGCTGTAGAAGGTTACCATATTAATACATTTAGCTGACGCTTTTATCCAAAACGACTTACAGGGAATTCAGGCTATCAATATTTACCTATTATGTGTTCCCGGGGAATCAAACCCCCAACCTTGCGCTTGATAGCGCAATGCTTTAACAATTGCACTATATGAATATGAACCATAATGAGTATCACTTCCAATGAGCTGTTAATGTAAGAACTGTTGTGATGGATCTGTGAGTTCAGAACCAGCTGAGAATTGGAACAAATGGATCAATTGAACAGAATTAACAAAAAAGAATGATACATTCATTAACCAGACTGATCCTCTCTTTTTAAAAGATCCAGTTCTTGTGTTAACAGCTCTGAAGAGCAAAATGATCAGTGAATAACAAGTTACAGTATACAACAAACTATATATATATATAAGTTTTTTCCCCAATATTGGAAATGTATATTTCAGAATTCAGACTTTTCTTCTCATTTTTGCCAGCTATCAGTTAATGTGTTTTCTCATATATATGCAAAGTAAAGTCTGAATTGTGAGAAATAAACTATATTTATTAGCTTATTTATGTATTTATTTTAATTCCAGGGTGGAAACAGGCTTCTATAGAAATTACATGAGTGTTAATAAAAAATAAAAAAATAAATAAAAAAAAGATTATCATTAATTTGGAATTATTTTTTTCTAGAGCTAGATTATTTATAAATTGAGGCTGATTCTGGTAATTTATTTAGCGCAATATTTTATTTAGACAAAAATATGATTTCATCTTCATGAGGATGTCATGCAAAGCAATTTCCCTTGCTCTTTTGAATTAAAAGTGTTTGATTTACTACAGGTGATGCTAACATTTAAAACAACACTGATGGAAACAGCTGCAAAACTAGATTTTTCTGAAAGCATCATTATGTTACAACCTTGAGCACTTTAATATTCACAGTTCAACACCTATTTAGTATGCAAAGAGGTTATCCAATCATAACAGGGGTCATTTGTATATTTCAGTCTTACATATAAAGTAGCAAACAGGGTCTGAAAAAGGGAGATGCACACTGTGGAGAATATGGCCCCTTAAAGTCATTAAATATTTAACACAAAAACTGCATTAACAGAGTCATATTATGAAGAATCAAAGTTGCCTTGATCTTTTTGAGTTAAAAGTTGTTCACTGTACCATTAAAAAGTACTGTAACTTTAAAAAACCCTTTAAAAAGCTGTAAAAATAGCTCACTCAGTCAATATATTTCCACATATGAAGTTAAGGTTAAACAATATATTGAACTATTTAAACGAGACTATCAGTGTAGGATGGAAAATGCAAATCAATTCCATATTACATCAAACAGCAAACCAGCAGCCTGCAAATATCTCATTTAACATGAGAGAGTATAGCAGCAGCTAAAAAGGACTAATTCTTAGGGCAAGAAATAGGGCGGGAAATGGCCATAACAATCTTATTAACTGAAATATAAATAAAAATAAATCTTATGATCCATACTTTGGAACATAAATCTTATGATCCATACTAAAACATCCTTGAGGTCATACACTAACTAAACAATCCTTCCTTAGACTATATCAAATGTGTGGCTCACTGGAGGAAATGAAGAGTCAGGTGGTAAATTAGACTTGGCATCGAATGTGCTGACGCAAGCGTGCATCTCTTGAAAACAGAGGAAAATGAGTGCTTTAGAATCAAACCCATCTGTAGGTATGCAGAAAAGGAGGAAAGGACAAAAGAAAGAAGTTCAAATGAGAGCAAACTGGTTTGAGCACTCTTGTGATAATGTATCTCAATCAATATTGATCAAGATGCAAAAATCAGACATCTAAACTAACGAATGATAGGAATTCTGGAAATGTAGACGCCTATTAATTTTTTTTTTTTTTTTTTTGCCACTTTCTACATCTAAATGGAAAATGGTGCTAAATATATATTCACCTGTTTTAATGTAAATCAAGTTGCTTAGAAACACAACAGCATACCTCCTCTTCAACATGCAGATCTGAGATATCATGGAAGGTATAGTTCACCCAAAAAAGAACATTTGCTGAAAATATATATTCACCCTCAAGCCATCCAAGATGATTTCTTTTTGAAGAAACAGATTTGAAGAAATTCAGCATTACATCACTCGCTCACCAGTGGACCAATGCAGTGAATGGGTGCCGTCATAATGAGAGTCCAACCAGCTGATAGAAACATCACAATAATCCACTAGTAATCTACACCACTCCAGTCTTATGAAGTGAAAAGCTTCATATATGTTTATAATTACGAATCTGTCAGACATTAACTTCAAACGAGTCCTCTATAAATGATATTTCTTTCTCCAGCAAAAATGTTGTATGCACAGATCAAACAAAGTTTAGAATTGAAAAACGTCTTAACAAATGTATTTTGTTTAATTCTGATGGCACCCATTTACTGTAGAGGATCCATTGGTGAGTGGAGTAATGCTTAACAAACTCATCTACATCTTGGATGGCCAGAGGGTCAAAATTTCATTTTCGGGACATTTAAAAAAATTACGAACTACTCCTTTAATGTCTATTGTACATGTGATGCACTATTCCCATTTGTTCCTTAGTAAGCACTATCAATAATGAAAAAAGTGGTGATGCAATATTTTTACAGCAATAATGATGCTTTGTGCAAGGACCACAAAAAATAAACATATTTGAACAATAAGATTGTGAAATTATGAATAAAATAATGAGATTAAAAAATAAATAATATGAATTCATTAATTAGTGTGAAATTCAAACATAGCTAAACAAAAATTCTAAACAAGCAGGCGTGTTTAAGCTGTGGACCACCTGGTGGTCGCTCTGTCCACTAAACAAACTCTCTGCTGTGGTTTCCAACAGCACAGTTTGTTCCAGGAGTTTTGGCATGCATGTTTTCTTATTTTTTTTATAAAAATCCACCCAGCATAAGGAAAATAAAGACTGCAAGTGTTCCTCAGTGCTATCTGATTTGCTCTTTCTTGCAAGGGGGTAAATATGTAAAAACAATAAGTAAAATACCCTATATTTTTCCGCACCAGCATGGCATTTCTGCCCTTTTTTAGAATAATAATTAGTGGTTTACAACTCTGAACCACATCAGCCATCATTCTCCGTATACAGTTATTATTAGCAAAAACTAAATATGAACTCTTTTTCCAAACGATTTACTTATACTGTAAATATGGTGCAATAATAAAACCATAACAAATAAAGCAAGTATATTTGATGCAGTATATTTCGGGAGATGTACTTTTGTCAGTTCAACATAACATTATCAAGTAAAATGTATATGATACACAACTGACAAATTCTCATTGGATTATATTCAAATAGTAGAGTTAAACTTTTTTGCAATAAGTAACAAATAAATTATACATACAGTATGAGACTTCGTAATAGAGAGAGACACAAGATAGGCATATAAACTAAGTGATATATGAGAAGCTGCTGGGCAAAAACTAGATTTCAGAGTTTCATACCTTCAGGGTCAACCATTTGTTTCTACTTCTAGAAATGTCCGATGGATTGTGAGCAAATACATGATACGAATACACCTGTGGCCATTCTTATGAATCATTTGAAGTCTGATATCTCTCGCATTTATACCGATGCCTGTCACAAAAAGCTCTAGTTTACCCCTGTGGCACCATGAATCCATGACCTCTAAAGTGCAAATGCAGCTCCGCTCTCTCCAGATTCTCTGCCATGCCACAAAGACTTTTCTCAAACATGCATTAAAAAGTGCTTTTGTAGTCTGAGCAGAAACAAATACATATTAGAAACACGTTATAAATAAATATTATATTCAAAACTGTACATTCAGATAGTCTTAAAGTTCAAATCTGCAAATCAAATACGATTTGTGTGTAAAATAGATCTTAAAGTCACCATGAAATCAAAAATGACAACTTCATTGGGAGTTTGATAGATGTGACAATGCTGAATCCGCTGTTTTGTCCAACATACAAACCAGACGGGAAAAGTAGAGTTGAACTTGAAGATGGTGTATTGATGTCTTTCCACTGTTGAGACAATATACATTTTGATATTCACTCATGTGTATGTCATGCTATAACTAGCAGGAAGAGATCGATTCACATTTGAACTGCTAGAACTGAGACACTACAGCGATAGGTCACATTAAAGAGCCACAAAAAATATTTATTGTTTATCTTTAAAAATGAGACTTATAGTTTCATTCCAAAATTAACCCACACTGTTGTGTTGGTCAGATCACCTGTCAATCAAACTCCCAGTGAAGGGGGAAACCCGCCGTACATTCCAGAAGCCGTTTCACTCTGATATACATCACAGTTGGGAAGAAAAGACTATCGCAAACGTCCAATTCATGCCGACTTTAAAGAGGACAATTATGCTCATTCAACATCAAATCAAACAATCCAAACTGCTCGTTCTGTGTTTCCGAATTCTGATAAATCTTTAGCCAACTGCTGTTTGATAGAGTAGACTCTGTTAGGGCTAATTTTAGTTTACTTAATGCTAATTAGTGGACATTCAGTTCTCTAATCAATATCAGAGAGAATACATGGTATTGAATGAACAGCAATCACTGCGATGTCAATAGGGTTTTAAAGATGACACATCCCAATGCAATAACTCTCATTATAGCTTATCGTAAAAACAGGCAGAGCACACAGCATGATGAACAATCACGACTTATTTGATACCGGTAAAAATGACCCAGTTTTCACAGATAATCATGGTTTAGAAGTGTCTGACATCACCAGTGTGAGGACTTTGTCATCATTTACTCACTCACATAGCATTCCAAGCCTCGTTTTATTTTATATCTTCCATGAAACACAAAATCCAATGCTTTCTGCAGAATAAACAAGATGTTGTTATCCAGGGAAAGTGAATGGTGATGCGTACTTCAAAAATCCACAAGGGAAATAAATTATTATTATTATTATTATTATTATTAACCTAAAAATCTTTTAGATAACCTCTAGTGTTATTTTTATGATTATAATCTATAATTTGTGAAACATTCCATTCCATTTTTAGGTATTATTTTTATAACTGTAAATTAACCTTCCTAAAACACTGCAGGGAGTTTTAATTGATTGATTGATTGATTGTTCCCTATACAAAATCTTATACTTATTCAGAGAAATCAGTTACAGCTATGTGTGATTCAACATCTTACACAAACTTGTTAATGGACAAACGAATGCAACCATGACAGTTTAATCATTTTACACCATGTGTGATTACTTGTGTGTCTGTAACATTGCCAAAGGTATTCTGGTTGTGATTTGTTAGGTGAATAATGCATCGGTAGAAATGTAGTGACACTTTTCTAAATGTATGTTTGGACAATCTGACCTGTGTCTGCCTGAAATTAAACCACACCATGCTGGTTTCATCTGGCTGGAAGAAGCAACACCCTATCAACCACTTTGGGTACCCTAGCAACCGCAGAGCAACACCTAAGCAACCAACCCAGGTATATTAACAACCACCTAGCAACATCTTAGCAACCAACCCAGCTACCCTAGTAACCACATAGCAACACCCTATCAACCATCAAGAATACCCTAGCAACTTCATAGCAACCTTATTTTCCTATTTGACTCTATGAAGCTGCTTTGACTGCTTTGATCAGTATTTTATAAAACACTATAAAAATAAAGGAGACTTGACTTGACTATACAAATACATTGCACAGGAGCAGAGAAGGGTTGGCCAAATCGTGTCCCCCTGCTCTGATGGAAAAGCCAATCACAGCACTGAAATGGAGAAGCGTCAATCCTCATTGGAAAGGGATAAAGGTACCCTTTCAACGGACACTCCTTGTTCTCATTCTTCCATCCAGAGAGGGACTTTGTCCAGGTACAAGTCACGTTATATCTCTGTTCCCTACATATTGTGACCGAAACATTCTTTCATAAGATTACCAGACAACATTCGGTTGGGCGAATTTGTGAGTGCAACCTTTGTTTAGCCCTACTAATTTCTCAAAACTCAGTATATAATTTGCTGATGAATCAACACAAATAGTAACAGACAAACATTTTAGTGCCTTATGGGAAAATAGCAGTACAAAAAAAGTGCAATACGCCACTATTTAGATTGACATTACTTAAGGTAACTCATAGACTCAAGTAGCCTATTGCGTTATTAATAGATGATCATTGATAGTTCTGTCTCTTGATTCTGACTGGTTGAGCATCATTTAAAGGTTATTGTGGAATGCTGATTATGCGGCCCTGCATCATATTTACTGAATGAAATTCAATACTTGCTTCTTACTAATTTTGAGGTGCTTTCGACAACCATTTGTGGAGCGAAGTCATCTTATGTATCCTTTAATTACCAGATAAACTGCCATTAAGGCATGATTCCCATCTCAGCTGATTTTCACAAGTATGAATGATTCTGAAGACATTATTGTCTAGTTGTGATTTCAACTCTGTATTATCAACTCTAAAGCTAACATATGTTTTTTTTTTTTTTTTTTTAACTGCATTTTTTTTTTTATAAAGGCAATACGCCACTTGAAGAACAACACAGAACAACCACACACTTAATAATAAAGGTTCTTCTTTGGAAACTTTACTTTTAAGAGTGTAAGAGTGCATGGTAAAAAAAAAAAAGCACTCATGTAGGAAACTTCAGTGGTACATTGCTTGCTTGGATTCTTTCTCACTCAATTACCAGAGATTTTCCAGCTGTCTAACAGCTTCCTGAATGTCCATTTGTCGGCAAAGAGGGCCTGCTGTCCATTGATCCATTGTGTATCTCTTTGTCCATGGTGTGTCATTTATGTATCTTGGGAAATTGCTGCTTGGAAATGCTTTTTGGTGAATTGGGATGCACTGTAAAAAATAATATTGTAATTATATATTGTAATAAATAATTCTAAGGCCTCCCAGCCGGCATTTCAACGTTGTATCCACGTTGAAACAACGTCAGGTACCAGGGTTAAATCACCGTTGAAATACCTTTTGATTTTGCAAATTGGATCAACGTTGAAATGACGATGTTGATTCACCGTTGAAATCGCAACGCTGTTTCACCGTCTTACCTTCATCGCGGGTGAATTGTGATCATTCTGGAGACCTTAGATTAACGCTGAATGAGGTGTTGATTTTTAAATGTTAATCAATGTTGATAACACAACGTTGTTTCACTGTCGTATCTTGTATAAATGCACAATTGTAATGTTCAATTAGATTCTAGTTTATATTTAGATTAACACTGTACATTATAAAGGCAAAAAAATAAAATGACTGGCAGCAATGGCTTGACAATCCACTTCAATAAACTACCACATGCTCAAAATTGTAAAAGCTGTTTTATTTTGGAAACAGATGAAAATAAGGAAACAGATGAATAAAACAGATGAAAATAATCCCAAACTTTGCAGAGTATGCATGGATGTATTGTTAAAAACATGTAGTAGAACAACATGTTCTTGCAACCACAGCGGCCGGTATTTTACCGTAAATGTCACAGATTTTTTTTTTTACAGTGTGTTTTATTGACCATTACAGACTGCAGATAGACATCGTAGACAGTAGACAGCATATATAGTTGTTGATTAACGTTCGCGCTCTTCCACTGATAAACATGGTAACGTTATTAGCTTTGTGGCTAATCTAATATAGCAATGCATTAGGCTAATCTAATATAGCAATGTAAACGCTGGCGCCGATATAGGATGGCTGCCTCCGTGACGAGCTCCACATATGTTTTTGTGTTTTTGTTAGTTTGTCCTGTCTTTAGTTATATTCCTGCCATCAGTTTCACCAGGGAAGAACTGCTGAACATTCGGCAGAACGCACCACAAGATGTTTTTCCGGATTTCAATTATTCAGATGTTTTAGTGAACGTTGTTATCGGAGGAGCGGCGGCGCTGATCAAGCGCTTCAGGACGCGCAGACTGGGGAAGCGAGCGGGAGCGCTCGTCAGACTCAGGAAGCGCGGATTTCGAACGCCGTTGCCTAGCATCCATCTGGCAAATCTCTGCTCTCTACCCAACAAAACGGACGAACTCCTTCTGCTTTCTCTGACAAATAAGGATTTCACACACTCTGCTGCTCTGTGTTTCACGGAAACCTGGCTAAATGACACCATACCGGACAGCGCGCTCCATCTGCCGGGCTTTCAGCTGTTCAGAGCGGATCGCGAATCAGAATCCACTGGGAAATCGCGCGGCGGCGGGACATGCTTTTACATCAATGAACGGTGGTGTACAGATGTATCTGTGTTAAAGAAGACGTGCTGCTCAAATCTCGAAACACTCTTCATTAACTGCAAGCCGTTCTATTCGCCGCGGGAGTTTCACTCGTTCATTCTGGTCAGTGTTTACATCCATCCTCAAGCGCATGTGAGCTCAGCTTTACAGAAACTCGCTGATCAGATCACAGAGACAGAACAACAACACCCGGACTCTGTTTTAATCATTCTCGGGGACTTTAATAAAGCCAATCTGTCCCGTGAACTGCCAAAATACAGACAGCATGTTACTTGTCCCACAAGAGACAGTAATATATTGGATCACTGTTACACCACAATAAAGGATGCATTTCACTCTGTTCCACGAGCAGCTTTGGGACGTTCTGATCACCTTCTGGTTCATCTTATACCGTCCTACAGGCAGAAACTAAAATCATCTAAACCTGTATCAAGGACTGTAAAAACATGGACTAATGAAGCAGAGCAGGATTTACAATCTTGTTTTGACCTCACTGATTGGAGTGTTTTTGAAGCTGCTGCCACTGATCTGGACGAACTCGCAGAGACCGTAACCTCATATATCAGTTTCTGTGAGGATATGTGTATTCCTACAAAGACTCAAATAATTTACAATAATGACAAACCGTGGTTCACTGCAAAACTCAGACAGCTCCGTCAGGCCAAAGAAGATGCTTACGTGAAGGGGGACAATGTCTTGTATAAACAGGCTAAATACACATTGGAAAAGGAGATCAAAGTGGCAAAGAGGAATTATTCTGAAAAAATAAGGACTCCGCATCAGTGTGGAAAAGTCTAAAGAAGATCACCAATTACAAGACACCACCCCCCAGCACTGTAGAGAATCAACGACTGGCAGACGATCTGAACGAGTTTTACTGCAGGTTTGAAAGAACACCCATCACCTGCCCTGAACGCCTCCCCACACAACCATTCACACCCTTCACAACTCCTGCAACCAGCCCTGAATGCCTCTCCAAACTACCGTTCACACCATTAACAGCTCCTGCAACCCATCCTGAACACCTCTCCAATCAAGCACTCTCACCATTCTCACCTCCTGCATCCCCCCTCTCCCCCACACCTGCAATTCAGATCAGCGAGGATGCGGTGCGCCAGGTCTTCCGGAAGCAGAAAAGGAAAAAAGCACCAGGCCCAGATTGTGTTACACCAGCTTGTCTGAAATCCTGTGCTGACCAGCTGGCCCCCATCTTCACACAGATCTTCAACAGATCGCTGGAGCTGTGCGAAGTCCCTTCATGCCTCAAACGTTCCACCATCATCCCCATCCCTAAGAAACCCAAAATTACAGGACTAAATGACTACAGGCCTGTGGCTCTAACGTCTGTAGTCATGAAGTCATTTGAAAAACTGGTGCTGGCCCACCTGAAGGACATCACTGGGCCCTTGCTGGATCCTCTTCAGTTTGCCTACAGAGCAAACAGGTCTGTGGACGATGCAGTAAACACTGGACTGCATTATGTTCTGCAACACCTAGACAGACCGGGGACTTATGTGAGGATCCTGTTTGTGGACTTCAGCTCGGCCTTCAACACGATCATCCCAAACCTCCTCCTGCCCAAACTAAATCAGCTCTCCGTGCCCACCTCCGTCTGTCAGTGGATCAACAGCTTCCTGACAGACAGGCAGCAGCTAGTGAGGCTGGGAAAATACACATCCAGCACCCGTACAATCAGCACCGGAGCTCCCCAGGGCTGCGTTCTCTCCCCACTGCTCTTCTCCCTCTACACCAACGATTGCACATCTAAGGACCCCTCTGTCAAGCTCCTGAAGTTTGCAGACGACACCACACTCATCGGCCTCATTCAGGACGGTGACGAGTCTGCTTACAGACAGGAGGTAAAAGAGCTGGCTGTCTGGTGCAGTCTCAACAACCTGGAGCTTAACACCCTCAAAACAGTGGAGATGATCGTGGACTTCAGGAGAAACCCCCCTGCACTCCCCCCACTCACCATCATGAACAGCACTGTGACTGCAGTGGAGTTATTCAGGTTCCTGGGAACCACCATCTATCAGGACCTGAAGTGGGACATTCACATTGACTCCATCGTAAAAAAGGCCCAGCAGAGGTTGTACTTCCTTCGCCAGCTGAGGAAGTTTAACCTGCCACAGGAGCTGCTGAAACAGTTCTACTCCACCATCATTGAATCCATCCTCTGCACTTCAGTAACTGTTCAGCTCAGCTTCTAAATCTGACCTCAGAAGACTACAGAGGGTAGTCCGGACTGCTGAGCGAATCATCGGTTCAACTCTCCCATCTATTCAAGAACTGTACTTATCCAGAGTGAGAAAAAGGGCTGTCAAAATCACTCTGGACCCCTCACATTCAGCACACTCCCTCTTTGAACTGTTGCCATCTGGTCAACGCTACAGAGCACTGAGCACTAGAACGACCAGACACAGGACCAGTTTCTTCCCTCAGGCAATCCATCTTATGAACAGCTGATAATAACTGCGAACACACTACACTTTATATTTATATACACATACACTTTATTTAACACACATACTTAGTATACACTTAAATTTTGCACATAATATATATGTACATACATAACTGCATTTTGTAATATACCTGCCTACAATTGTCATTTGTATATTGTCATTCACTATCTACTTATTTGTATTTTTTATTCTTTTATTATGTGTTTTATGTTCTGTCGCTGTCATTCTGTTGTACTGCAGAGCTTCTGTCACGAAAACAAATTCCTCGTATGTGTAAACATACCTGGCAATAAAGCTCATTCTGATTCTGATTCTGATTCTGATTCAGCCATAGGACTGGAATTCAGGTCCATTAAGGTGAGCAGTAATAGAAAAACAAATGGTTATATGAATGTTTTGTCAGCCTACATACTGTGTGTGCTTTACTGAGAGGATGGCTTCAAGTAGCACACACACACTGGGCCAGTACATAAATGATTATATATGTGCCCAACTTTGCTGAACTCTACATGAAAAATAATGCTTCTAGACTGAAGGGTTCAATCAATGTGCCAAACTTCACATTGCAGCATGCAAATCTATGCTCTACCATAGACTCCCACAGGGTCTCCAAGGAAGAAGAAAGTGAAAAATCGTTCAAAACAACTGGGGTTATGCAACTTCAGTGTTTAGCCTCAAATGACAGAAATTTATGAAACAGGAGCAGGGTAATGGATCAGGAGCACATGTGCTGACTACAGCCCCATGAATCCACAAAGTGCACTATTGTCTCATTTGGACTTCTTTCTTGAACTAATAAAATTAGATTAAATAGTGTTTCATTAGCATCTGCATTTCACCATTAACATTACAACTATAAAATGGTCTGGGACAGATTGTCTTGCTTGCTCTGCATATGCAAATAGTTGGCTGATGAATTGGCAACTGGTAAGAGTTGCACACAGACGTGAAATGGCAAAAACTCAGTCTGCTAAACGCACTGTCAGCTAGAATAATACCAGCAGTCAGGCCAACAAAGCGTCTTCATTTTAAGGGACATTAAGTTGGAGGTCTTTAATTTATCTCTGTACAACGAGGCTTGTGAAGGCCGGGGGTTTGGCTTCTTTTTTAGACTGTTGTAAATATTCAGAGATATATGAATGCAACATAATAATCATTGATGGAAATGATTCAAAGTCAGAATGTTCCTTAAACCTGCTGGCTTAACTGAGACAAATACATTTAGTAATGCATAACATGAATTCATGTTGAGTGAGAAATGTTATTTCAATGCCTGGTTTTCTGAATGTTCTGGGAAGGTTAACATGTGTTTATAAAAATAGAAACTGAAAATGAACATTAGAGAACAATCTGTATTGGTTCTTTTTTTATTATTTTTTTTTTATTTTTTATTTTTTTGGTTATTACAAAAAACAGAATTGTTAGTTTATAATCAACTTACACTCACGTCAGGGTTATGATTTTTGGATCACGTGTCACTTAGGGTTCGGTTATAGGTACAGTACATCATATAAGAAAGATAAAGTGAAGTTAAGTGATGTGTGGCAAACTATTGTGACCCCTGCTTGGAATTTTTGCTCTGCATTTAACGCATCCAAGTGCACACACACACACAGTAGTAAACACACATACACCATGAAGCACACATCCAGAGCAAGGAGCAGTTGCAGGGTCAGTGCCTTGCTCAAGGGTCTCACCTCAGTCATGGTACTGAGGGTGGAAGAAAGCACTGGTTATTCACTTCCCCACTGACAATTCCTGCCGACACTGAGACTCGAAACCCACAACTTTACAAGTCCGACTCTCTAACTATTAGCCCATGACTGCCCATGATTGGTTGGATATCTAACTTGTAGAACCTCTTACTGTATAATCAACATTAGGATGACACAAGTGTTATTAACAAAAGATAGACGAGATTAATCAACAACTACTAAATGAAAGTGAAGTGAAAGTGGTGACATTTGCCAAGTATGGTAACCCATGCACAGAATTGGTGCTCTGCATTTAACCCATTCAAGTGCACATACACAGCAGTGAGTAGGGAACACACACACCCGGAGCAGTGGGCACTTATTTGCTCCAGCACCCAGGGAGCAATTGGGGGTTTAGCTTCTTACTCAAGGGCACTTCAGCTATGGGTATTGAGGATGGAAGAGCGCTGTTCATTCACTCCCCCACTTACAAGTCTCGCCAGCACTGAGACTCCAACCTGCAACCTTCAGTTTACAAGTCCAATTCTGACACAGTGAATGCCATAAATGAAAAAGGAATAAAGTGCATAAGATAAAATGCAACTGATTCAGTTGGGTATTGCCATAGCAGGGTTAGTTTATCTTATGAAAAGATAAACTGAAACTAATAAGACAAAGAACTTATTACGCCTCAAACAAATAAATAAAAAAAGTATTATACCAGCTATATAACATCTAATGTAAATTAGAAAATCATATACTGATAATATGCAATAATAACACAGTCTCTGGAAAAGGTTTAAATAAGTGACATTTATGTTCTCTGTGGTCGAGTGACCATGTCCTGTGACTCTGGTTGTGCTGGTAACAATGCAGTTAGAAGAGGAGTAGGTATCCATTTCAACAGCCTTGAACATGAAGAGCTGTATAGTGTGCTGATCGCCAGGATCACCAAAGGGCCCTAAAATCTTGAACACAAATGTGGGCTTGGAGCCTGGAAAGTACCTTGAAGTACATGGAAGGACATCGGCTCTTCACAGAGATTGCAAAATCTCTCAAATGTGTTAGGTGTCACCCAGCCTGCATCTCTACAAATGTCTGTTATCAATCCCAGAAAGAAGCAACACTCCAAGAAGAGTGAGCTCCAGGCCAAGGTGTTTGGTCTGATTAGGGAAATGCTACCATCCTTGGAGGTACGGGTCTTCATCCTCAGAGCCTAGTTGACCCTCCGATGTGTCTGACATCCTTTCATCTTCCAAAGCCTTGAAAGAGACCCTCAGAAGGACCAGCAACCTCATCCCAAAACTCCACAGCTTGAGATGTACTAGATAAGCGAGGGGCCCACAGAGACGTGCTCAGTTGGGAGGCCCTCAATGTAATCCTCATGTCACCCTGGCCACATGAAAAATTTGTCTCTTCAAGGATGAGGAACTAGATCAGGGATTCCACCTTGTTTGAGGTACTCAAGTCTCGACCGCGTTGGTCATCATCCCGCAATGGGAACATGACTAATCCACGAACACTGACTAAGAATGCTTAGAGCCCAGGCACATGATACAGCGATCATGAATAATAGACAGAGCCAGAGAGCAAAAGCACCCAAAAACACATGGGTGGAATGACATCTTAAGAAAAATGCAACATCACACCCATGTCACTCTTTTAGATATTAGTGCTATATAAGTGCACAGGGGAGGTCACAGCATGACTGACAGCTCTAATAACCTGCAGCGCACACCGCAGGTTTCTCTCTTAAAATCTGCAGCAGCACTGAACACGCAACCATGCTTTTAAACATGTAAACCTCACTTTTCCCCTTCTGTATGCCTGTGTGAGGTAAAAAGGATGGCTTCTCTGAATATCTTAGCTGTGGTCTATAATGGCCAATCTGGCAGGGTGGCAAATGGCTCCCTGACTCTTGAAATATTCACCACAGCCCCAATTAAAGCTTCATGTCACCTCTCCCATTTGTCAGTGGCTGATTTGGCTGGGGTTTCGCTCTCTCTAGCAGGAGATGTGCCACTTTCAATGACTAATTAATCAAATCTTGGCACTTTTTCAGGTGGAGAGGAAAAGTAATCTTCTGTCTATAGGGAATATGTGTAAAATGTTTATTCCATATGATAGTTTAATCTATCATTTACAGGTGATTCGCACGAAGACAAGCCTGACCATAAGCTGCTTTCTCAAGGGACTCATTATGAACTAAAAGAAAGAGCTTGTGTCATACATTTATTTATTTAAACATTTATCAGCAATATTTACTAGAAAATGCTAAATATATGTTTTCCAAAAAAAAAAAAAAACATAGTTTAGCACACACTTTGTATTGAATTAGTACAGAGGCTGAGGACACTAATGAAAATACTTTTCTTTTTTTTTTATACAATCTTTCATTGTAAACTGTATCATCGGCATACAATGTGAGTAAAAAGAATATACTGCATTTGGTCAGACCGTTTATTTGATAAAAAAATACAGTAAAAACTGTAAACATTTTTGATGAATAGAAAACTCAAAATAGCATTCATTTGAAAAAAAAAAGTAAAATTTTTAACATTATGAATGTTTTTACTGCACTTATGATCTATTTAATGCATGCGTGCTGAATAAAAGTAAATTTAAATAAATAAGTAAAAAAAAAAAAAAAAAAGACCAGTCAAGGTAAGTCAAACTGATTTTTTTTTTTTTTTCTGTGCTTGTAGATGTATTTCCTTATGCAAGTTCAGTTCAGAACATCACATACATTCTGGATTTGCTCTGTGATGCTCTATCAAATATTCACTTCAACCATGACATGTCCTACATTGACTAGTGTGAGTTCCACAGAGAAGATAAACTGAGCAAATTGGAAAAGCATATATCCACTTGCTGCAGGTTTTATTTAGAGCTCTTTGATCATGGCAAGGTGCTGGGATTGTGAATATTGAATGAGGCACCTGGGACTCAATCAGCTGTCACATAATTACTGCATTTAAATTCAGGTTCTCAAACATACACTGCTACTTATAAGTGGTCGTTCTTCTTAGGTAACATGTCACATGAAGTTCTTCATCATTACAAGCAGATGTGATACATATATTTGTATTTTTTCAATGTTAAAATGCAAGTTTATACCAATATTCATGCAAGATGTGATATTTGCAACTGTAGGAATTTAAAATAGTCTACAAAATAAAAAGCGGTAAAATTAACAGATTTAGCAGTCCCACAAGACTATTTACTGCTCATTTAAAATGTAAAACAATCACTTTGTCATTGCATAATTCAGTTTATTTTAGCTATGTGTCTACACCTCTTTCTTTTCAATGCCACATTATTAAAAGCAGTGAGTCAGATTTATTCCTGAAAAAAAAAAAAAAATGTGTGTGTGGAAATCGTCATGGGGCACTTTTCTATACACGGACAAAAAAATGGGGTGAAATGCATTGCTAAAGGCTACTGAAAATGTTTTAAAATGCAAACTGAAAGCATTCAAAGTTTATAACGTACCTGTATACAGTGTCTCATTGGCAAGTAATCATTCTGACTTCATGCACCTCACTGACCAAGTTTAGAGGACTAGACAGAGCTACATTATTCTCAGTTAGATGTGACATCCAAAGATTGATAGTGTGAGGAACTACTGGAATGTTTTTCATCTCAGCAAAATTGCCATGTTGTAGCAATTCATGTCAGACGCATAAAAGCAAAATGCATTTCCTTTGTGGCAGAGATGTTCAATAATAATTACCAGTGCAGAAACAAGAGGGTAGAAATGTGTTCCATATTGTTTGACATGAAGGAAAGTGTAGTCAGAGAAAAAATGCGGTTACATTTATTGTAGAGCTTTTAGAAGCTCACTGTCAAATGCAAACACATATATTCACACAAACGGCATCATAAGCAGATATTAAAAAGCTTTTCATAAAAGCAGTGTGAACAAATGAAAGCTATTCAATAGTGCTAGAAATGATTGAGACATTATTAACTGTTTTAAAATAATTTCTAAGGATTGACTAAGGCCAAAATGAGAAATTGATAAGCAAAAAAAATTGTTACCAAAACCTGTGAATGTTTCAGAAAATAAATCAACCTCCATACTGGAGTACTGTTCTATATTTGATTTCACACGCTATCAAATTAAATTGATTGAGTATGAAATATTAGTTTTCATACTGTGAATCTTATGATGTTTCTAATCAGGTACAGATTTATAGGGGGCTGTTTTTGAACACAGATAAACAAGCTTATATGAAAAACTAGAAGATGGATGGAAAAATGACTGCTGGATGCAGGCTGTAAGGTTCTGGACAGAATGGTGCAGAAAATAATTAAGTCTTTTTCAGCTAGACTGCTTCAGAGGATGCTTGGCAGATTTCAATATGGGGCCCTGCAGGAAAAATATGGAAATGAATCCAAAGAGGAACCGTGTTGGAGGAAGCTGGGAATTTAAATCAGCCTGCAATGATCTTGGATACATACATCATTGAGGGAAGAAAACACACAATACATGCCAAGAGCTTTTTATGTCACGTAACCCAGACTGTCAAACCTCAGTGAGATGGTAATTATTCACAGTGCTTTTCTTCTTCTTCTTCTTTTTTTTTGTATCTATATGTACTTTTTCATTAGATGACAACGTACACAATTAAAGGAACAGTCCTGAAAAAATAAAATACTGTTCATTTTCACTAACCATGTCATTTTGAACACAAAAGGTCAGAATTTTAAGAATGTACTTTTTTTTTGTTGTTTTTTTTTGTTGTTTTTTTTTTTAAATACAATTGCAGTGAATAAAGAATTCGGAAAGGGTATAAAAGCACCATTTAAAAGAAAAAGGTCATCCACAAGAAGTGCACCATATTTCAATTCTTCTGAAGCCATACGATAAAAGGAACAAACTGCAAAAAAAAAAAAAAAAAAAAAAAAAAAAAAAGCCTTCTCTTCCAGTGAGCTGTTTTTGTCCATTTGTGTGAAAGATTCATTCAGACTACTTTTGTGAAATGAATCAATTTGTTCATTTAAAAGAACTGACTCTACTAAGCTAGGGCGAATGTCAAGCTATTGTGGATGTCAACCTTTTTGGTGATTAATGACTTCAGTTTTGTACTTTCTCCTCATACAAAGCTATCAAATGACTTGTATGGAGCACTTTAACAATAGTTTTATGATGCTTATGTGACCTTTTTTGATGTTTAAAAGCTCCAGTCACCGTTAACTGTGACTGCATCTGAACAAATTAATAGTACATTCATCAAAGAATTTACATTTAGTTTTTCAACTGAAAAAAGAGGATGAGGGTGAGAAAATGGGAAAATGTTAATTTTTGAGTGTAACATGATTCTCCTTTTTTTTTTCTCTCTCAATGTTTCTTGCACCCCATGTTGTGATTCTCCAACTCTGGAAGGGAAATGCACAACATCAAAAAGGTCTGACACTTGACAGATCTCCTCATTTCATTCTTCAATGAGTTTGTTTCATTTCTCCATGCTGAGGCACTTCTGACAGACAGACAGTTTCTTAGCATCAAACTCGCAGCACCAACATCTCAGCCTCAAACAGAGAGGATACATCTTATAAGGGGGCATTACTAATTACTAAAGGCTTTGACTAATACACATTAAAGGGATTAGCTGACCAAAGAGCATCATGGGATTGTTACATATTTAGACAACATTAGATACATACTGAATAAGATGTACAACTGCAGCAGTTAACCATAAATGCAGTCACTTTAAGTAAAATGAAATTATCACAACACAATTGCATTTATTTATTTATTTTTAGCCCTGAAGTCATCATTTAGTACTAGTCGAGGTAGGTGACAGATAATTTAATGTTGTAAATTTAGTAAAAAATAAATGTATTCGACTGACAGGACAGATTTTTTTATTTATAAAGCAAACGATAGATTTCTTTCTTACAAACACGCATAATTTTACTTTACAAAATATTAATTGATGCTCTGGAGTGGTGTGGTTTACTTGTGGATTATTGTGTTGTTTTTATCAGCTGTTTGAACTTTCATTCTGACGGCACCCATTCACTGCAGAGGAGCCATTGGTGAGCAAGTGATGTACTGCTAAATTTCACCAAACTGTTTCGAAGAAGAAACTAACTCATCTAAATGATGACCTCAGGATGAGTACATTTTCAGCACATTTTCATTTTTCGGTGAACAGTTCCTTATAGCAAGATAGCAAGAAAAATCATGTTCTCCGTAATATAATTCAAAAAGAGAGCATGTTTACATTCACAGTAACAGCACAGTCCTTCAACCACATATTTATGACAAGCCCTGTACACAGTGAATAAAATTTCCCCACATTCTGCATATTCACTGCCTCCTTCTTGCTCTCTTGCCTTATTTTCTTGCACTGCAGAATGTTCTATCAGGGCGAATTGATGTTTTGGATTTACTAATGGCCGAATCAATGTCTAACATCCAACACGGCCTACTTGATTCACATGCATGAAAGAAAAATAACCTTATAAACGTTTATGCTCAGTGTTATTATGTTCTCATATCTTTCAAATCACCTACTAGATGACAAATGATTGGAGAAAAAATATTGGCATTACCAAGGGATTTCATCATTAGTATTGATTCATACAAATCTACAGTTAGACAGCCTGGAAGATAAAATGTTCTTTTGTTCAACCATGTAAGGTACCAGAAGGTCATGCACTCATATAGGAAAACAGTAGTTGAATGATCCCAGGGGCAAAATTATAAAACAATCCTCATCAGAGCTCAATTTTTAAATATATATGAAGTTGATTGCATAGTACTGTAACTAGAAACACATTCCATTCCTGTACAGCTAAATATGTTTTTCTATTATGTTGTTAGAAACGCCTCAGTGCACAACGTGCTGCTGTAGTTTTAGCCTATATGGTATTAAAACAGAATTTTAGAAAGAAACCTGACAGAAACACTCAGTACATTGAGAGTATTGAGATACCAACCTGATGCCTCCAGGGCTTTCTGTCCTCACCACTTTATACCTTGTCATTTCAGACACGGCAAAATAATAATAATACTCATATTCTCATCCACCAGATCAAGAAACTGTGTGTTTAAAGGAATACTTTACCTATAAATCAAAAATATGTCATTATTAATTCACTCTCACAATGTTCCAAACCCATACAAGTTTTTTTTTTTTTTTTTTTTTTTTTTTTTTATATGACAATGAACTGTCAACCTCCAAAAATAAATAAGTAAATAATAAAACACCAGTATAAAGGTATATTTTCAGTGTATAAAGACTAATTGTTGGTCTGTTCCTCACCCTAAACTTTCACTTTTTTTGAACATAAAGCACAATTCACATTGAACATAAGTCATAAAGGACACTTGAAATGTGGTTCATATGGATTCTGGGAAACATGTAAATAACATATTTTCAGCCAGAGCCTATCCTATCTATATGCAAAATATGCAATCTGTGTACCTTGCTCTCAAAGATGATTTAATTTATTTATTTATTTATTTATTTTTTTGGCCAGCGGTTATGAAAACATGAATGATAATTAATTTTTATGTGGTGTGCCGCCGCCCTTTTTATGTTAGAAGCAGTCAAACTGTGTATTTGAAAGTCGTACAGTTTTGATTGAGATAAAAAAAAAAAAGAGTTAAGTGTATTGAGTCATGGAAGGGACACCATTTCTCAAGCGTGATTCGAGACGGAGTGAAACACGGACAGATGCGTTTCAATCATTCGTTCATAACCACTCGTACACCAGTATATGGGGGAATAATATATGAATGATAACTCTATTATGCCTTGATTATGCTAGTACCTGTCAGGCTTTGGTCGGGATTACAGAATAGCTATAACAATTAGTTACGTTCCTCTATCAACATTTTTATTGTAAGGATTTTTCCATCGACTTTGTCTGCAAGTTACATATTTACACCAGTAGGTGGCGAAAAGTGATTGTCTTTATGAGTGAATCATTCATTCAACCAACTCGTTCAAACACACTTGCTGCATCCCAGTTCGCCCTACTATGTCCTAAAACATGTACTCTTTTTGTGAAGGAAAATTACAATCATTTGAGTAGCAGAAGAGTCTGCAAGCTTTGGAACATGCTAATTCTAATTACGAATACTATTTAGGACAGATATTGTGAATTGCAAAGCAGCAACTGATTAATTCAGGAAATATTTAAAAGAATCACTGAATCATTCACTCATCCAATTTGTTCAAATGCAATGATTCATTCAGGAATGCCTAGAGTAGGGCGTTCTTCTTTTAAAATATTTAGTTTAGCAAAGAAAAAGTGAACTAAAGTCAAATTTTGTCTGGAACCTAAGTTAATCGATTGTTTATTGAACTGTGACCTTGTATCGATGGCTGAATCAGTGCCGCTGCTGACACTCGGTAAACAAACAGCACTCTTTCTCATGTGATATTGCTTAAACAACACCTCTGAGGTTGACAAAAGATAATAAACTCTGTTTGTCCTCCCTCTCTCACAGCATCGTGACCTTGCTCAGCTCTGTGCTCTTGGGTTCACTGGCCACTTTCATTTGTAACAGATCTTGCCAAATCCAGTCCAGCAGCTATGGGGGCATTATGGGAAATGTTCCATCACTTGCTCTGTGTCTGAAAGCAAAAGGTCACTCACAAGAACAGAGAAGACATTTTGGGGACAGGAAGTTATTATGACAAAGCTGTAAAGTTCGAAGGACTTTAAAATCTGCTTCTGAAATAAAGGGGGAAGCAAGACAACAAGATTTAAAACATGCTTGTCCACAACTCAGAAATAAATTCCTAAATTTGAATTTAGATAGAAAACAGGCTTCTACACATTAAAAACGTTTGGGGTTGGTGAGATTTTTTTTCATGTCTTTGAAAAAAAAAGTACCTTATGGTAACCAAAGCTCCATTTATTTTTAATAAAAGTATTTATAATTATATTTTTATAATAAAAGTATTATTTACTTCTGAATGGTAATGGTAAATTAGTTAGTTGCTAAGTTTGTGTTGGACTAATGAAGTTTCTGTTGTATGACTGCGATACATTTCTTGGCAATTTCTGCTCCCACCATTCAAATTCCATTTTAAACTCATATGGGTTTAGCCAATTCAGTTTAAATTTATGCTCATGAATTGAAAGTAAACAAATTCTTAAAGGGGGGGGGGGGGGGGGGGGGGTGAAATGCTCGTTTTCACTCAATATCCTGTTAATCTTGAGTACCTGTAGAGTAATACTGCATCCTTCATAACTCCAAAAAGTCTTTAGTTTTATTATATTCATAAGAGAAAGATAGTCTGTACCAATTTTTCCCGGAAAAACACGACCGGCTGGAGGCGTGGCGTGTGGGCGGAGCTAAAGAATCACGAGTGCCAGTAGGCTTTTGCTTTGAGAGCGTTTGGAAGCTGTGACATTACCTTGAGGAAAAAACCATCATCCAAAACAAACCATGACTAACAGTCAGATTCAGCCGTTTATTTATGATCCAGAATCAGATCCCGAGGCTGAAACTGAACGAGAGCAGCAGCAGCAACGACTCGCTCCGAGTGGGGCTCGAACCCGTGTCTCCGGCATGGGAGGCGGATGCACTAACAAGGAGGGAGAGATATTTTAAGCAGTTTTACTCACCGCCTGCGGTTCCAACACACGATCGTGACCCTTTTTCGTTGGAATTGCATCATCCTTAAGAAATAAACGATACGCAAATCCGTCGTCAAACTGGGCTTTGTTTGTAAAACAAGCATTTTAGAAATGCAGGGAACAAACAAAAACACTTGCACAACTCCGTTGATGCTCTGTAAAAATGAACTCCACCCACTGGTCCCTTAATGCTGTTTTTTCTTTGGTAATCTGTGCAGGGTTGTCTTGCCCTGGCAACCAAAAACACACTCCTTTCGTGACATTTCGCGACGCTCTCGCTCTGATCAGTCAATGTCTGTGCTCTCAGTGCTCTGCTCTACAGGAGCGCGCGCTCTTCCGGCAGACGTGCCCTTAAGACCCATATAAGGAAATTCCGCTCCATCTAACGTCACACAGAGCCATACTCGAAAAAAACTTTCAGAAACTTGTGACAAACCGGAAGGAGTATTTTTGGAACAGAAATACTCCTTCAAATGTACAACTTAATTTTTGAAACTTTGTCCATGTTTAGCATGGGAATCCAACTCTTTAACAGTGTAAAAAACTCAGTATGCATGAAATAGCATTTCACCCCCCCCTTTAAGTTATAAATTTGCACAACCCTGATTTGGAGTTGTTTACATTCGATTTGCAACGTTACTAAATACGCAATCAGAATCTTTCTAAAACAGAAAAAAAAAATAAGTTTTGAGTGTGTACTGCCTAACAAGCATCATTTTTCTCCTCGGTCTTCGGGTATGTCCCCTGGATGATGCATGATGCTTCAGTCTAGATGATTAATTATTTTTTTCAATCATCTTTAACTCTAGAGCAAGACCAGGTTTGGACTAATGGCAGTCAGCCGAGCCAGACTGATCACTAGAGAAGAGAACTAAATAGTACTTCCTAATTACCTGTTCAAGAACAGGCAGGTCGTTGCCAGCACTGTTACACTGGCTTGCCCAGATTGCTCTTTTCAGGACAGCATGACAGATAACAGAAATGGTGTGACCTGCGCAGACAGACTCACTAAATGATATTTCCTGGGGTTACTGGTGTTGAATTCCTTCTTAATGTGCTCAGCCTTATTTATTTATTTTTATTTATTTTTGCTAAAGACAAAGAGGGGAATTCACTAAGATTGAATTGTGTGCATTTTATTTAGCACCCAATTCACTAATGAAATTAAAGTGAACAGAGTCCACCACACAACCTTTTGTTAGTTCTCTGCATGGGTGGTGATGTTTGCTATAGTGTTTGGGACAAAGGAGTTTTCATTTGGCCCTCATTTTCAAACTGACAAGATCAAAAACGAGACACTTGTGAGGTTTGTTCATTTGTAGTGTGGAGACTGCCATCTTATATTACAATTCAGAATAATTGGAAATCTAATCAGAGATGAGGCAATTAGCTTCCTTCTCACAATATTCTGTGAAGTTCATTTGTCCAGCTTTTAGCCTTGTACTCACATTGATTAGCTTTTTATTTTTGAACCTTAAAGCAATTTTGTCCTACATTTATATGCTGAAGTGTGCAATTTTTTATGCAAATGTATTTTATTCTATATGCAAAAGTGACGCTGTTAGTCGAACACCACAAGTGGGAATATGTGTTTGGCTAAACAAAGGCAGATAGTTTGGGAAAACTTTATTATGAGTGAAAACCCTCACAGTTATTTTGCTAGTGGCACAGACATGACACGCTTCAGCTTTACTCTGGGATGCAAACATTTCTGACTCCAGATATTGAGAACAAACAACTTGAGCATCTTTCAAATCAGGTTTTGAAAGACCACAGCTGCCAGAACACATGTACAAAACAGTATTCTGTCCAGTAGAACATAATTACTCTCACCCACACAAGCCAATATGATAATACACACATCCTCTTTGAGAACAGAGAGATGGAGCGTGGTGATAAGGTGTTTGGCAAATATCTGGCATGTTTTTTCTGCTCGGTGTCAGTCTCGGCTTCAGATCAGGATGATTCACTCTGAGCTCTTCACTTCAGTTACAAATTGCCTGCAGCATAAACCTTCACTACCAACAAAATTAACTATTTATTACTTGATTTCTACAGGCATTTAGTTAGCAAAGACAACCCACAGACTTCTGTAGGGATAGTCTGAGTCTCACAGATGTTCCCTGTCACAGTAAAAAAATAAAATAAAAGCACAGTCTTCCAGGTGCACTGCAAAATGACCTTCAGCCAAAGTAAAAGGGATAAATATAGATAAATAATGTTGAATTGATTTTAGGGAGAGTAAAAAAAAAAAAAAAGCCATGTGTATCAATATCATCATTCATTTTCAACAAATATATGTTTTCATGCTGTTTACTTCACCACTATCAACCCAGCTGGACCGAGTGTCTTGGGTAAATACTCACAGTAGGCTCGTGATGCTTTAACAAGATCTTAAAAATAATGTTGGTCCCAAGAGCTCCATCTTTGCATCTTAGAGCAACAATTCACCCACAAGTTGTCATTATTCATTCATCCTCATGTTATTCCAAACCTGTGCAGGCCTTGATTTCTTCTGTAGAACACAAAAGCAAGGTAAATTTAATGAAGTTGAAATGGGAATCATTCGTATAAAGCTCCAAAACCATCATAAAATATACAAACTATATTCTTCTGAAATCAGTAGAGATTTGTGTGATGCATATACATTATGTCCTTGGTGTATTACGTTTACATATTAAAAGTTAAAAGAGGCATAACACACACACACACACACACACACGTTTTAATAGAGACTGCATGTAGAAATGTATGGTAAAAATATATGCTGGTAGGGGGCTTAAAAAAAGTGTGTGCCCTAATACCAAACCTCTTACATTTAAACACCATCCAGCAGCCTCAGGGGTCCACTTTTTTAAAAGGTCAACTCAGCTAAACTGCCTTCCAGTACACAGCAGTTGTTTGTTCCATAAACACACACACACACACACACACACACACACACAACACACTATTTAATACAAGAAGCAGGTTTTTAATAAAAGCAACCTTACAGTAACCTTTGAGGATTTCAGAAAGCATGCAAGGTAGCAGCACGATCCATCTTTGTGTCTAACAAGACATTTAGTGTCAGGGTAGAACTTGTGCCCTCACTCTCATTTTGTCATTGCCAAAGCAATTGTTGAGATTACATGAAGACAACAACCTTGTTATATCAAGCTATTCAATATTGAGAGAAATGTTTTACTGCTGGACAGGCGGTTTCAAAGCATCATGATATATTTGCTATGTTTCTCTGGAGTAGAGGGAAATTTGAATATGTGATCCAGCTGGGAATCCCTAATAGAGCTCTTAACCATCTGCATACTGACCCTTCCCTCAGATCTGTGCTAAGGTCTTTCATTGTCCTTGAGCACAGATGTTTTTAGTCATTAATTGCATTAATCATACACCATTTATTAAAGATATACAGTATATAATTATTAAATGAAAATGTAATTTAACGCTAAATAAAAATAATATAGACTTTATAGAAGTTCATGCATGCGCTACTGTTTGGGCTGCATATATATATATCTATAGTCTATATTATTTTTATGTTCCTGCAGCCAAAACAGTGGATAATGCATATTTTTATTGCCTAATTAATTCATATACATATACTACATGTGTATCTATGATGAAGCCTACACATTATATTTTCGTCTTGTGCATATTGGTGACAGCCGTGGTAGGAAATGCTCCCTTTACTTGCATGTCTTTGAAAATGTAATGAACGGATTGTGCAGTTGGCCCCCACGCTATAGACAATTGGTCAGAATCTAATATTTAATTAAAATATCAGTTTGGATCATGTCCCATTGCTAAAGGTTGAATAACCGATGAAACCATAGCAAGTGAAATGGTCCTCCAATCCAATCTGTCAAGTCGAATTGTAATTCCATTTCTGGTTTGCTTTAGAAAGACAATTTGCTCATGCTAGTGGATTAGCATATTTGCCCTCTCACACAGCCTGCGGCAAATTTTATTTAAACTAATTTGATTTGTGCAGATGCCAAGATAAATAAGCCAAAAGATACACCCTCCAGCAAAATATTTCAATTCAGGTTATAATAAACCCATTCCTCTGCAATATATCTTTCTTGCTCAGGTTGTTTTGGTGACACTGGCTGCAAGACAAACTGGGATCATACAGAGAACATCAGGCAAAGATATAGCTGTTACTCTGAAAAAACATGATAATGTTTCTTGCACCACAGTGAATATGTATTTATTGAATGAAATGCTGCAGCTGATCATGCTTATTAGAAGTAACAGAAAAATTATAATAAATATAATCTTGTAGAAATGTACAGTACCAGATTAAATTCAAGCTCTACTGATAACATTTGAATTACTACATAAAATAGAGTTCCAAAAGTCCTGGGGCCAGTTGCGTAATCGGTCATTATATTAAGACTATACTGTCTGACCAAATAGCCGTTAGCTAAAAGACAATCGTCTTACTTTTAATTAAAACTTCTTTTTTTTTTTTTATGAGCAAGTCTTTATAAACTGCTAGCTGTAAGAAGTATACCAAAGTGCAGTAAACAGTAAAATGATATGCGCTACAAACACTACATGTTAATCATTACAACATTACATTAAAATAATATGATGAGAATTCCAGTTTCAATATCAACCAACATGAGCCGTTTTGTACAGCTAAATATAACTGGAAGCGAATGACACCAGAAGCCTTTCAAATTCAGGTTACTTTGGCTGCACTCACTCTTGCATTCAGAGAATCAAGGAATATTTAGTATTTACTTTCATGCAAATGTTGCTTCAAGAGCTGCAACATGATGTCTAAATTATCGTCGCAAAGTAAAGGGACATTACTCGTGCTTGATCTGATGTCCAAGTACGGGTTGAACGGTTGTCCAACTGTTACACGTTTTACTCACTGGTATTATGTGCCAATTTGTTGGCATCCAAAGTGCACTTTATAAACTGTTTGCATGCAGTTTTCTGAAATGTCACACTGTGTGTTTTGCCAACTGTTTCTGAAGGTTCCTTGCCTACGAGAGAGGCAGCGACACAACACTGCTTCATTTCTCCTTTTTGTCATTGATGATGCAGCTCGGCTTCTCAGTTTACTGGGCTCATTATTTGTACAAGATGTAATTATTGATCTGTGGGCAATCTGTTTGGCCTCAAAGGTTTTTTTCAGCTCTTGTCTCAGCCCAGCTGTCGCTCTCTGCCTGGGCGGTTAGCATGTGGACTTTAGGTTTTAAAAACTAGAGGCAAACTGGTTTAGATTACTAATGACTTTTAGCTCTATCCCCGAGCAGATCATATTAGATGAGAAAACAAATCCCTAAAATTAGATTTATTATATTAACCCACATTGTTCCTCACAAATATAATAGTTACATGCTAAATAAATGGAAGTGCTAATGCTCCACAGGAATAGATCTGCAGTGTTGAAGTCTTTGGTTGGTGTAGCTTATTTCCCATGATGCTCAGCACACAAGACCAAGCATATTGAACCGTGTACCTTTGTCAATAAATATATGGACAGCACCACGGAAAACACTATCATTACCTTCAAGTGAAGACGCTATTATGAGCTCTGAGTGTATTTTCTTGCCGAAGATAAAACTGATAGCTGCTACTCTCATGAGAAAATCCCATTGAAAGCATTTACACTGGCACAGATGTGCTCGTTTTCACACTGACAATATTTCTATTCAGTGGGACATAAACAGCAGTGTGTAATGAGGTTCATAAAACCAGTGGACTGGTTAGTCGAAAACCTCCTCATGCTCCTTCATATATCCGACTGAACATCAGCAATGTATATGAATTTACAATGTGCAAGCAGCCAAAACAGTGGCTGGCACTGTTTATTCCCACCATCCTCAGTCAGATCTCTTCGAGGTGGAGAAAACTAGACTGTTGTGAGCTGTTGGTAAACAGTCTGACTCACTGATTTACACTGAAGCTCTCTATATTATTATCATAAATATATATAAATTCAATCTAGACTCAACTTCTGTTGAAAGTGTTGATTCCCTCGGGAACAACAATTACTTTATCTATCTATCTATATCTATATCTATATCTATATCTATCTATCTATCTATCTATCTATCTATCTATCTATCTATCTATCTATCTATCTATCTATCTATCTATCTATCTATCGAATGCACTGCAGAACATCTGAACGTGTCTCTCTGTTATTTGTCATGCTGTGATGGATGCTAGTTTGAGTTTCTTGATTAATATTCTGCTCACTCTCCAGCTATAGTGTGTTATGTCACAAACTGGGAGTTTGTTCAGTAGGAGACGATATGTCAGGTCCCTCCAGATTCCAGAGAGAAATCTAATATAAAGTATTTTGACCTGGTTCACCAAAAAAAAAAAAACAAAGAAAAAAAAAATTAACACTGGAAGAGGTTAATCAAAGCATTTGAAATGATGCACCCATCTTTCACTTAATTGTTTTGTTCGAAAACATAGATTCATTTAAGAAATGAGACAACGAGACTTACAAGGTGCATTTAAAAATGGCTGACCATTAGCAATAATTATGAAAATTAAAGTCCAATACAATAAACTATATTGAATAAACTATTTAGATGCCAACTACTGTATATAAACAAGCAAACACACACACACACACACACACACATTACCACTCCACTGTATTGCGAATATTACATTTCCTCTCTCTCAATGCTCATTGTGTGTACGTCTATTAAAACAATGACATGACATGAATTAACGTTTCTGCAGTTGGTTATACAACAAAGTTTATACCAAGGTCATATTTTATTTCATATTTTGTACGGATTGTAACGTTTACTTACCCAGTGAGATTCACAATGTCTCAAACAATAGAAGTTAAGATTAGTCTCTGAACCAGGAAAACTCTTTCATGAAGCTTTAAGGAACTTGTCTTTGCATCTAGATTTAAAGTGAAAGTTTTTTTTTTTTTTTTGGGTGAAGAAACACATGAAGAAAGTTGAACTGAACATTCTTGTTGAATGTTTTTAATCTCTGCCAAACTATGATGGGATAATCAAAAGAACCTTCAAAGCTGCTCTAAATGAAATAGGCCCCTTCACAGCGGTTTTCTGATGGACTGAATAATTGGACCTCAGTCTGACAAGTTTAAACAGTCCAAGAGGAGATTCTGACTCAGTAATTGACCATTAGATCAACAGGAGATGAAGAATTGCGTCTGATGGTCTGCATGCTTTCAAAGAATCACAATCTCAACAGTTATTGGCTAGATAAAATTAGACAAATATTTTTCAGGGATTTCATGCACATTACATTTTCAATAACAGCACGGAAGGTTATTTGTAATGACATTTAAAAGCTGCAATGAAACAAAAACCCATCCAGATGGAACATTAAATGAAATGGAAACTCTTGGTATCATTCACCTTCATTTGCATTCAAGGTTGTAAACTGAATTATTCATAAAGTCAGAGGTGTACAGAGGTCTCATCAAGATGCTTTGATTCAAAAACATTTTACACTGTTATCCATTAAATCATCACATGGGAATACTGCACAACTTCAAAGTCTATAAGTACAATTTTAAAAAGACAACAACTTACATGTGGTCTATATTAATCTGGCTGCTTTAAAATTGTATTCCTTACTGTATTTTTTTCAATGACATTATATATACCCCTACACAACCAAACATTTTTTAAAAAGTAATTTAAAGTAATTTCAATATGATTTAAAAACACAGACCTGCCAATAAAGAATGTCAACAATGGTGTTGTCAATGTGATTTCTTATATGGACGTTTTCCAAAAACCAAATCATTAAAAATCCTGTTAAAATTGTGTCATCTCTTATCCTTTGATAATGTATATTTCAAAAAGCTGATTGAATAGATCTGTGGTTTGCATTACCCTATGCACATACATCAGAGAACATGACAACTATTGCTTCCAGGCGTAATGTCTCGCATGCAGTGGTTTTGCAGCATATTCATTTTCACAAAACAAAAATACAGCTAAACTGGCTCAATAATCTCATTGAATGTAATCGAAGATTTTTTGGAGAAGCAAATTAAATCCTGCTGAAATCATTATAGCTGATAATTGTTGTGGAAATTACCAAAGGTGGATTCCTGCCACTGCTTGCTCTGTGGAGCTCTTAATGCCTTTCCCATAATGCAACAGTTTGGAAAGGTGTCTGCCTTTCCAGTTTATGGGAAACAGGTTTTCAAAAGTGTTGTGTTTTCATGAGCATATTTGAGAGTTTGCATGCCAAGACAATCTCCTGGAAACCATTAAATATTCTGTCATTTAAATGAATCACTTTTGAGTCATTAACAACTATATATGCTGGTATTTGTGTTGGTTGAAAACAAAAGAGTGAGTGAATTTAGATTTTATTTAAGCAAGTGTTTTTAAGAAGATAGCACAGCTAACTTCTGCCTTGATTTGTTCAGTTTTAAATTCACTGCAGAGCTGGTAACATCATGATCAACTATCCAATGATTTATGGGCTTCATTATTGAATAAAATAGGGAGAACACTAACCCTAAGCCTAACCCTAGTGTAAAAGCAGTGGCTCCTAATGAATCTCATATACCGCATACTTTTCTGAACAATAAAACCTATATGGTACAAAAGAGCTAAAACTGGTGCATGCTGACAGGGTGCTGTACATGGCAAAAATAATCTTGCTTCCATTAGAGTTTCGGATCAATGTGAATCATTTGACACAGACAACACTCTTTGTCAGCAACGTTTAACACAGTTCTAACATCTTCTCACTGACAGTTTCATCTCGGTTGTGTTTAGTGACGTGTGTAGAGTTTGATATGCCAGCACTATCAGAGTGCTGCTGAAATTGTCCCAGACGAGCAGCAAAACATCTTACACAAAAAATAAACCATGAGTCACCAAAAAAAAAAAAAAAAAAAAAAAAAAAAAAAAACTTTAAAGAGAATTTTTTTTTATAAATTTGTAATCTTAGCTCATTTGTTTTATACAATCTTTTAAGTGTATTTCAAATCCGAATGTTATAGGAATAAATATGGATTATTGCATTTTATCATTTAAAAACATATTATATAAACATAATTACAAATGTTAATATTTTACATTTTAAAATGAATAATAATTATATTTTCGTGACATTTAAGAAAAAATGACTTGAATGAATATGACATAAAATGATGACTAACTTTGAAGGACGTTTGATTCAAAACAACAACAAAATATCATTAAACCATTGATAATCAAAATAAATGATTCGTCCATCAAGTAATATCATTCATCAGCCTAAACGCAGGCCATTTGCAGTTGGGACACAGAAAGAATATATAACGTGTTCACTGATGGGCAGGTTTCAGACGTGGCTTCTCCAAAAATAATTCAGAGTCTGTTCTTTATTTCTTTTTTATAAAAGTACTCAAACCAAAGGGACTCCATGTCTCATCCTCCAGTTCTCTATATTTTCCGGGCAGTGTGCCGGTTTTGAATGGCACTTCAGGGGAGCTGAGCGCCGGCTGCACCACATGTTCCATCCCGACTACAAACTGTTCAACAAACACTCACCTAATTCTTCCCTTCCCCTTCTGTCCCCAACCACCTTACAGACGTCCTCTCTTGTCTTGTCTCCTCTATCTCTTTATCTCCCACTCATTTGACTGTTCTTGCACAGATGATTTGTATTCATGTTGATGTGAGCTCCTGCTCCCGTGCTCTCAGAAGTCTTGCTAAGATGACTGTTGGATTTGTGTAATGCCTCCCCTCAGCTCCCTCTTAGCAATCTCATATGCCACATTAACAGTCACATTGGCTCTCCCGTCAGTCATTGATGTTTCAATAGGGCAGCGTTGTGCGCGGCCTACCAACACTCTAGCCATGGACGTTTTCCAGGCGTGTTGTCCTGCCAGGGCCTCCCTCAGGCTGGTTCCTCATGGGTTTCCAACAGCGCTAACCCGAGAAGACAACACTAATACACTGTGGCACTTTTATTATGAAAAGACAGATGGGGAATATACCGTTTGTGTCACCTAAATATCACTTAAACACCTCTAGAGTACCTTTATCCTCTCATGTAGGGCTCAGAGACATAGTACTAGCAGGAAACATGGCTAACATGGGAAACATTGTCAGAAATCTTTAAGGGTAATTATATTTAGACAAGTAGACAAACCAGCATCTAGAAAACCGTACTTAACTGTGGACCTTAGAGGTCAACTAAATTACCATTCAAAACAACCTCCAATAATGTTCTGTTCTTATAAATTCACCCTGCAGTTTTCTGGTCTGCCACTTTAAATACAAGCAATACCACGACTGAGGTAAGACCCTTGAGAAAGGCACCGAAGTCCCAAATGCTTAAAAAATAGTTTTTGTTCATTTGTTTACAATTTTGCCCGGTGCCAAAGTATTTGCTGCCCACTGCGTGTGTGTTCACTGTGTGTATGTGTGTGTGCGCGCACTTGGATGGATTAAATGCAGAGCACAAATTCCAAATATGGGACACCATACTTGGCCACACGTCACATCCTATCCTTACCTTTTTCTTTTGCTTTCCTAAATGCTTGAGCTCTTTAAAAGCAGGATTGTATATGATTGGCTGTCAATGTTTTTATTGTTCATCAGCTAAAATTTCTGAAAGTGAGTCCAATGATATTGTTCCTCCGTATCATTACATAGTAGTTGCTTTTCTTTTAAATTGAGAACAAATTTGAAAACTATTGTTATAGTTATCATGCTTGGTGTTAACATGTGTATATATATATATATATATATATATATATATATATATATATATATATATATATATATATATATTAGGGCTGGGCAAGTATTCATTATTTTATTTCGCGTTAACGCAGTTTTTGTATTATGATGAGTGAACAGTGGAGTGAATTGTTTTGTTAACATTGTGGTTTATTATTTTGAATCATATGAGATGCTATGATGACTTTTGTTCTACCCGCTTAAATGATAGAAGGACTTGCATTATCCAATCTATTAATACAGTCTATTTTCTTCGAATAGTGGGGTCAAAATATAAATTTAATGTAGCATCTAGAGAAAAAAAAAAAATCTTAACCAGAAAAATTGTAAACAAATGAACAAAAACTATTTTTTCATTTTGGGATCATAAACATTGGATCACTCACATCCAAAAGAAGTTATTGTAAGTGAAATGATCACAGATAATAGTTCTGATGTACTAAAACCTGGTTAAAACCAAATAATTCGATTTAGAAAATACGGGATTAGTTTCCACTGTTGTGCTGATGATACTCAACTTTACATCTCAACTAGACCAGATGAAACTTCTAAATTATCGAAGCTAACAGAGTGTAAAATGTAAAATATTGGATGACCAATAATTTTATCCTATTAAATTTGGAAAAGAGAGAGATATTACTTACTGGACCAAAAACGGTACACAGTAGATTACAATTTTCAACTAGACGAATGTTTCTTCCTCTACAGTAAAAAAATCTGGGTGTCATATTAGACAGCAACTTGTCTTCCCATGTTACAAAAACTGCATTCTTTCATCTTAGAAACATTGCCGAGCTACTAAACGTTACCCGTTTCTAATGCAGAAAAGCTAGTTCGTACTGTACATTCATGACCTCTAGACTGGACTATTGTAATGCACTGATTGGTGGTTGTCCAGCATCTTCAATAAACAAGCTACAGGTAGTCCAAAATATAGCGGCTAGAGTACTTACCAGGTCAAGAAAATATGATCATATTACCTCAATTTTACAGTCTCTGCACTGGCTACCTATTAAGTTCCGTATCAGTTACAAATTATTACTTACCTATAAGGCCCTTAATGGTTTAGCTCCTGCGTACCTATCTAGCCTTATACCACGCTACAACCCATCACGCTCCCTAAGGTCACAAAACGCTGGACTTTTGGTAGTTCCTAGGATAGCAAAGTCCACTAAAGGAGGTAGAGCTTTCTCACATTTGGCTCCCAAACTCTGGAATAGACTTCCTAATAACATTTGGGGCTGAGACACTCTCTCTCTGTTTAAATATAGATTAAAAACACATCTCTTTCACAAGCATTCGAATAATGCATCTCATAATTTGTGACTGCAGTTGTATCTGATCAAATGTGCATTATTATTCTTCAGCTTGGGTTAAACTAATTGATTTTACTTGGTTGGAACAGAAGCTATGCTAATCATGTCTCTATTTGTTTCTCTGTTTTTCCATGGGACGAAAAAAAAAAAAAAAATATATATATATATATATATATATATAGGATTAACACAAGCTCCAGTCTAGATCCAGAACAACTGAAGAGATGATGCAAACCCTGAAACAACATACAAAACTATCAAATATTGCTACAAGTGTGACTGCATCATATAATAATTGCTGTTAATAATGTTCATCATCTGGTTGACTATGTCTTGTATTCATTTTTCTGAAAATGTCTGTCATATGCATATAAAATGACAGTCACCACTGATAAGCTTGTAGAAACTTAATTTTGTGTAAATTGGCTTTGCAATGATCATAAAAAGTGCTATACAAATAAACTTGAATTAAATTGAGCTGAATTTAATTAACGTCCCGGCAGTGACAGATGGCTTCTTTTCTATTTAATATAATTGTATCAGTGTTATAAACTGAGATTTAGGCTATAATATTTTTTTAAAGTATCATTGCAGGCAATAATGTGATTAATCGCGATTCAAAATTGTAATTGTTGCCCAGCACTATATGTTTTTCCTCTTGCAGCAACAGTACACAGATCAAGAGGATAAATAACATGCAAGTATTGTATTTATGTATGACTTCAATACAGACCCAATTCCCCAACTATTGAACTATTCTGTGCAACCCCATCTGCTGTGGGCTGTATTTACAACCGTTCATATTTTTTTCAACCCAACACACTTACAATCAATTTCTTCTTTGCTCCGTTTAAACAAGAAGACTATCCCATCCCCATTTAGAAGTTAAAATGGCTAATAACACGGTGCCGTATTCCTCAAAGAGTTGCACCTTGAATGAGTTTTAAAACAAAACAAATGGCTCATACTGAAACAGCAGAGTTCAGCTAGAAGGAAGACGATCCGCTCGAGAAAAACAGTATTAAAAATTCCCATGCATCCTTGACTGACGGATTGCATTCAGCAGGATATCTGCAGCCCTTCCTTGGGAGTTTCTTGCCATCCATCACTTTGATTTAATTATTGCATCCATTAACCATGTGGCACCACAGGTTACACCACGCTAAGGCTCACCCCTCGAGACCAAATTTTTCTGTAATTAAGCCAATCATATGCATGTCTTTTTAATAATGTGGGTTGCAGAGTCGTTTGTGCCCCTGGTGTAGATTGAACGACAGCTAATTCCCGCTCAAAATGAGCAGCCGAGGAAATAACAGGTTAGTTTGGCTCCCACCTCAAGTTTTATTCCCACTGGCCTCGGTAAGAGATTGATCCGGCCTTAGTCTGCTTCAGTCAGGGTCCGTAAATAACGAATGCAGGGCAGTGCTGGCTTATTTGTGCATTGGTGTGTGAAGATGATTAGCTAATTAGACTGTCAAGCCCTTCCCTCATTCCAAGTTCAGATGGACCTTCATTACTGGCCATTACAAACCATGAATGGGGCTGATGGTCTACAAAGTTTATATTAACAACACGGCCACATGGTCACATCAGTTGAATGTCCTTGGCTTTTTAACATCTAAACTATAAATATTAAATGTATTAATTTGTCATAAGGGTTGCATTGACATAATGTGCTCCTGAAACAGGACGGAAATGGAGAGTCGGATAAATCTCCAGTCATGTCTAATGGGTAGTACATTTCTGATGGATACATAATAAATTTGGACTCTGATCAAAACTTCTTTGGGAATATTTTCCACATCATGCACCTGCTACATCGTGTAGAGTATTAGAGCCTTGACAAACTTCACAGAATGTCCCACAAGAGAATTCTGTATAAACTGTAATAAATTATATCTACTTCTGGGATTTTTTTCCCTAGTTAAGTTAATATATAATATATATAGTTTTCTTAAGTATTTAGAAAATATAAACATGTTTTATATGATTGACAGTATATCTCTTTAATTAAAATGGACACTTTTTCCATATTTGCTTTTCTTAAATTTAAGAGCAAATCAGTGCCAATCATTGGAGTCGGCGTGCGCTCAGCTCACTGCATGCTCTCTCCACCTGTGCTCAGTTAACAGGCTGTATATTACACACGTCAGTGACCAGAGCTCATCCACCTGTCGGTTTCCTCCAGCCCTGGCAGAACACCTGTCATCCGCGGGATAAGCATCAAACTACTGTTTAAGATTGAGGTCACAAATTGCGGACTGCACTGGGAGGAAGCCCAGCTGCCCTTCCAAAGCCCTCTGAAAGCTGTTTGCCAGGAGTTGATTTTGTTTCCCTTGGCATGGCATTCCTGCATTGATCCAGACCCTCGTCCTAATAGCTATAGATCTCTGCCCCAGCTCTAGGGGCCAATAAGACTGAAGATGCTTGTAAAGACGTTTATAGATACTCAAACTGTGATACATGCAATAAACTCAAAGAGTCTGTCATCAGCTTTCAGTTTATATGTTTCACTGCAGGTAAATCATAATTGAGATCTATCTATCATCTATCTATCTATCTGTCTGTCTATCCATCCATCCATCCATCCATCCATCTATCTATCTGTCTATCTCCTTCGATGATACTTTATGAAAAACGTATACATATTAAAGATAATAATTTAAACATTAGCCTACTCTAAGATCCAATCTCATGCAAAGCATGAGAAGACAACTGCTTATTCTCAGTTGATTATTCATGGAATCCCAAATCTATATACAGTCATCATAATCAGGAAATGTTGCAAGCCAGATTCAAACTCAAATCACCCACTTAAAGCTGCGGTAGGTAACTTTTGACGCTCTAACGGTTAATAAACAGAACTGCTTGCGTCTTGCGGAAGAACATCGTAGCCGGAACTACTTCTCTCTGTTTATGTCTATGAAGAATCACAAAGGTACTGGGTTACTCCGCCGCGGTATCCCCGAAGCAATCTAAAATAATCCGAATATAAACACTTTCAGGATTCAGGACAAGCTAAAAACAAGGTTTGGAAAATGGATTCATGGTGTACTCGCTTATTATATACATGTTTCTACATTTTGAACACAAACAAAGTTACGGACCGGACCTCTGATTGGTTGATTTCTTACCGGGAGTGGATTAATTTCTGCAAATGGCAATAGGACCACTGGGAGGAGACAGAGGAGCTTGATTTTTTCACAGATTATCTGTCTCATATTCTACTGTCAGGACATAGTGACAGGTTTAACAAATGTGTAAAAAATATATTTTTACAAAAATCACCTACTGCAGCTTTAAGTGTCACTGCTCATTGCGTTGAAGCAACTGTTAGTTTTAATTGGCAGTAACTATTAATTTACTTGCATCTTATGGATGCAGAAATACTAATTTGCATAAGTATTGTAACATCGTTTCCATATTTATCAATGTTCTGGTATGACATCGGTTTAAGAATTACTGGACCAAGCATGTTCTGTAATGTAAAACCAGATGCACTCGTTTAATTTCACATACATCAATGTGTGCCAATCTTGGCCCAGCGTAGGGGACATAAATCTTTCCTGACTGATGCTGCTTTCTGAGCTCCCACATAAATATGGAAGCCAATCTCTGGAAAGCTTCCTTATCAGTTGCAAAATGAAAACAAGTATTTTGGTGTATTGAGCAAAATGTTTCATCGCCTGACAGTGAGAACACAAACAGAGCTTCAGGCAAGATTAGTCTAATCAAAAGCAATCCTCAAACATGTCGTCATGTCCCATGCACTGCTTATATCTACTGGCAGTGCAGGAAACACTGCGCTTTATCTGAGCTGGATGATGGAAAAGACAAACGTCGGAATAGGTTCGATTCCTGCATGAAATATGTCGTTTTGTGCATCAGTCAAAGAATAGCTTGGGTGTTTTTTTTTTTTCTTCCTTCTTCTCTCTCCCCTCTCATCTCATCATATTTCTCCGTTTCTGCCTTCTCATGAGTGGAGGTGTGAGATGTGTGGGTTAATGTAGGTTTATGACATTTTGCTCCTGATTTTGACATGACAATAGCTCAACGTTTAAGAGGTGAAGAACATTTTTTCTGCTCTGTGCTCAAGACACTCCTGTGCTGTTTCTGCGATGCTCAAGGTATTTTCAACCACACAGAGTTTTGTGCACCATGACTGCAGATTTTATTTATTTATTTATTTATATATTTAATGTTTTCATATGTTTCATCATATTTCAGACATATTATTCTCAATGTTTTCTGGTAGATTTTGCTCCAGTATGGGTCAATAACAGTATTCTTTAAAATGTTTGAAATGTAAATATTTGAAATATCCTTTCTATATACAGTAAGCTTTTATAATATATTCTTCTGCCTATAACCTTTAAAATTGTAATTGTTAACATTTTTTTATTATTATTAAAATCACCCCCCCCCCCTCCATTAAATCAGCTACTCCAGCCATTTATGACTAAAAAGTTTTTTTTTTTTTTTTTCATAATACTATTAATATTAAGACTATTAAAAATGTAAAACGTTTCAAAATGTTCTCATGAAAAAATAAATCTGCATTGGATGGATGGATGAACAGATGGATGGACGGACAATTGGAGACGGATAGATAGATAGTAGGGGTGTAACGATACGCGTATTCGTATTGAACCGTTCGGTACGACGCTTTCGGTTCGGTAGGCGGTACGCATTATGTATACCGAACGGTTCGTTGGAGTAATTAATTATATTTGAAAAAAAAAAAAAAAGAGAGAGAAAGAAATATAATGATATGCGTTCAACAAGGTAGCCCAATAACCCAAACAACGTAACAGGCAACGCCCCTGACACTCCCGAAGAAGAAAAAAACACCATCTTATATGTTTATGTTAGGCTACTCGGCAGGCGCTCGCTCACTCAGTACACGCTGAAGGCTCGTTGCAAAATAGCCAATGCGTTTAACAGACTAGAAATGAGAAGATCCTCCAATAACCAACAGGTCTGGTGTTTGGGTGCACTTTGGATTCCCTTTAAGCTATAATGGTGATGGCAAGAGAGTGGTGGATAAATAAACAACGGTATGTCGCATCTGCAACATGACAGGGTACACCAGCGGGATTACAAAAAAAAAAAAAAAAGAAAACAGCGGGAATATCTGGGATATATGCGTCAGTACTATCTGGGAAAAGACGAAAAAAAGGAGAAACATGCACGCAGCAAACTATCCCTGCAGCATTTAGACACTATAGCTTACAGGGAATCCAACCCAAACACCAGACCTGTTGGTTATTTTAGGATCTTATATTTCTGGTCTGTTAAATGCATTAGACATTTTGCAACGAGCCTTCAGCGCGTGCTGAGTGAGCGAGCGCCTTAGGGGCCGTTCACATATCGTGCCTAAAAACGCATGGAAAACGCTAAGCGCGTCTTTCTCCTGAGGCGTCTGTCTTTGCTAAGCAACAATGACGTGCTCTCTCCATGAGACGCGGAAATTTCAGCGAAGGATAAATGGATTTGCAGCTCTAAAAATCGCTTGCAGTAGCTCTGCTACTGAATTTATTTCAAAATTGCAATCCATATACAACTATGATCAGCTGTTCCTTCATCTTGGCTGAGCTCTCAACGTTGTTACGGGAAAGGATGAAGCTGATTGGTTGGTTCTTGTCACATGACCCGCGGTGCGCTTGCGGCATTCTGAAAAGTTGAGATGTTTTTACATTTTGCTGTATCTAAAACGTATCGAACCGAACCGAACCGAACCGTGACATCAGTGTATCTTATCGAACCGAACCGTGAATTTTGTGAACCGTTACACCCCTAATAGATAGATAGATAGATAGATAGATAGATAGATAGATAGATATAAATTTCTAATTTGATATTTCATTTTTAACAATATAGAAATAAAAATGAGGTCATTGTTTATATAAATTGCAAGTAGATCTGAAGGAACAAATCCCAGCATTACTTACCTACACAACGAGCAATCCATCTGAACTAATTATTACAGTCGTTGGATATTTCTGAAAGACTCAAATGACTCAAAACATACATTTAAAATTGTAAATGAGATGACTGCAGAGTAGTGCCCATGTGTGATAGTGTGTTTAGAATGGCATCAACATATGGGGCTTTGTGGGAGAAAGTAATTAAGGTTGATTTAATCCCTCATCCTCCTCCGTAAGATGCCAATATAGCAGCGATGAAATCAGAGGCTGAACGTGTGTCACGGCAGGAGGATCGAGGATGCTCTTTCAGCACTGGTTCCACAGTGAAGTATGAAGAAGTGAGTGACAGATGAAGGATTATGATCAGGCCTGGAGGCAGTCATGTGTCAGCTCTATTGATCGCACAGCCGGCTCCAGTCAATGACCATGTGATTATCATCAAGCATGTCGACACCTCTCACACACATGGCATTAAGCTCTTATGCCAGTACAGGGGCTTCCTCTTCCTATTGACTCATTTCACATTGAGATGTCAGAATACCTACAGTCTCCATCTGCCGCTCCAGAGAAACTGGAGGGGATTTCATTCGGGGCGGAAATATCCCATGTGTACAAACATATGCACAACAACAGGTTGAATGCTATCTGGTCATCTTTCCAAGAACAGCTTACATTTTACTTGCTTCTAAACATTTACACTTATATTCACTCAATTAGCCTGTGACTATATCCACTGCAAACTAGTTTAGTTCTCTATGCTGTGTCGAAACCATATGTGATAAACGTGTGTATATATTATTATAATTATTGTTATTATTTTAATTATTACTAATACTTTTGTTCAAGGGTGCACTACGGTGATCACATGTGATAGTAAAGACATTTACTAATATACATTCACAATTTTTATATTGTTTATTCTTTGATGAAAAGAAAGCTCTCTTTTGCTCTCTTTCTCTCTCTCTCTCTCTTTCTATTCATATATATATATATATATATATATATATATATATATATATATATATATATATATATGAAGCGAAACAACTGTTTTCCTGAGCAGCAAATCAGCATATTAGAATGATTTCTGAAGGATTATGTGACAATGAAGGCAAATAAATTCAGAAAATCTATATATATATATATATTTTCACTACTATTTTCATTGACAGAGAAAAAATATATGCACTACCAGGCCAATTTTCATTTGAAATGTTCGTATTATTAATATACATTTAAGTTTACTCAACTGTTGTTTACAAGCAATATCACAATCATACTTTTCAAATCAAGACTGTTTAAATGTCCAATAGAGCAGAATAAGATTCATAGAGGTACATGCTTTAAAGAAACCTCTCAATGCCAACAGAGTGACAAATTCTGACTGTCAAAAGATCCTTTGATTGTCAATTTGATGTCAACATCAGCGATTCCACATAAACTCTAAGAGGATAAACTGTCCTCTGACAAAACTCGAAACGCCAAACATTCAGTCGTATCAAACCAGAAGAACAATAAGTAATCATCCCATGATTTGATGACGCTTAAGTGCGGACAATGTCAGTTCGACCCTATGTCTGCAAGATTTGGGTCTGTGTTAATGCTGCGTTTAGACAATCTCAGCATTACTCATAAGAAAATCTTTTCGCTATATGTGTTTGAAATGAAAGCATGAAAACATACTAAACACGAATATGAATAGCGCACACATGCCATTAAAGCAAAGATAAGACATTAAAACCCACACTGCACCCAGCATGCACTTACATACCTCACCATCTGAGTATCTGACTTTTGTGTGATGTGAAAGGAACTGCACAGGCCTGCTGGCTACAGGCGAAGCTGTTCTCCGATAGGCCAAGATTAGCTGTCAAACCACAAGAAAGATGAGAATGGAGAGAGAGACACGCGACTGTGCTCATTGTTGGTGTGATTTCTCAACACAGAGCTCTAGTGCACGTCACCCTTCACATCTGACAATTGTTCGACAATTGTTCGATACTTCAATGAATAGAAGAAGAATAGAGAGAAAGGTAAAGTGTCCCACAGACTTTATAAGACAGTACAAATAGATAAAAGTGAAGGAACATAAAATCTGTTAGAGTATTAAGCCAGGGAGGTTTCTTTTGGTGACAGTTCAAATTTAGATTGCAAACCCATTTCACCCCCCTTTCTACTCATAATAATCTATCACTAAAAATAGAAGCTAAAAAACGGTCAAATAGGTGTATCATAAAAACAATTTGAATATTAACAATTTATATTAAGTCATGATAAATGCATGCATTATAATAGTTATTATAACTGCAATTATCTGTAACAAGCCATACACTGCATCCACACAATTACATAAAGCTTTCATGTATAGGAAGCAGTTATCTAAACCTTATCTGAAATACAAGGTATAAAATGTATTTTAACATGAAAACTATATGAATAAAACAAGAATAATAAAATAAACTTAACTAGGCAGCACTGATTCTCCCAAAAGTCAGGGCTCCCGAGAGGCAAAACAATAGGCTTATAGCATGTATTTCATTGAGTGTATTATTATTATTAAGTTAGTCTGGTGTTCCCAGGAAACTGGCAGCATGTCTTTAGTGAAATTACACGCTGTGAGAACAGCAGAAGGAGACTGAGCCTCATAGTTCTGCCTCTTTCGGCATGTACTTGGCATTCAAAAGTGTCCCTAAAGAGCCGTGAGAACAAAAAGGAGGCTAGAAGAGAGACTCAAACTTGCCTCATTTCATCTTTGATTATTTCATAATGTCACATACTCTGTTAAAGCTTTTTTGCTTCCATTTCACTGTAATTTGATTATAATTCATATCAGTGTAATTATAACCATCACAGGCTTGCATTTCAGTAAGCTAACTACATTACTAATAATCTATTTGAGGGTATTCTGAGGGCAAATTCATCTGTCTCTTCAAATGTTCCTGAAGGGCAACAGATTTACTAAGTGACTTGTCAGCCAGTATGATAGATCCACACGCCTACTAGACTATTGTGCTTCAGTCCTGGACTCGATCCCAGTTCACACAGAGTGAATATAGTTAAAGTGGGACACTTAAAGGAATAGATTAGCCAAAAATAAACATTGCACCATGCATTCAAACCAATACTAATATTGCATGATGTTTAAGATGGAAAACATGTGAATTGCATGCTTCAACTGTGATTAAATGTATTTATGAAGAGATATAGCAGAAAATGTATTGCACAATGTTATATTAACATAGAAGATGCATTATGGTTGCACAATGTTACCAAACTTATCTAATTTCAAGAAAAGTTTCTCTTATATTATATCTATATTTCTCGTAGATCTTTTACACGGGTGAAGATGTGGGCAAGGTTTAATAAATTTAGCTGCCATTGCTAATGAAAAAAGCATAAACAGATTGTTCTGTGCTTCACCATTCCTGTTTATAAGAGCAGATATCCATCATAATGACAGCCTGTTGTATTTGAGTTCGCCATATAGCGGAAGATTCATTTGCCCTGGTCAGAAGTTTGACTCTCAAATCATTCACGTCCAGTACTTTAAAAAGTCAACAACGCTCAGTGTCTCTCATCATTCAATCCGAAACGAAAACAGTTTATTTCCTTTTAGAGTAGAGTACACTCAGGAATCATGTTTATTTATTTTCACAGAACGGACTCATGTTTCTCCTAGTTTATGAATAAACTGATTTGGTAAATATCATGCCATATAAGATTTTACTATTCTATCCTATACGAGGATAACTAAAATAATTTGAATAAAAATGTGAACAGTTTTCTTAAATTTAAAATACCTAAAGCATATAATAAAAACATATACATATGAAATATTTTGATACATATTATTATAATTGTTATCATTTCAGTTCAGTTTAAACTTATTTCAGATAAGGTTTTTCCTCTTTTATTTATATTTGATCTTATTTCAGGTTTAATTAAATTACTGACAATTGTTTTAGTAGTTTTATTTAATAACAACACTGCTGTGCAAAAAGGAAATACTAGAAACGATTTATTTTAAAATACAAATGACATTGTTACATTTTAGCATTTTAACTTTGACTTCTCAGTTTACAAAAGCCGAGGCCGTTCTGGTTGTAAAAGTTACAGTGTAATATATCCAGATGCCAGAACCAGGCCTGTACACATACAATGCTCTATGTGATGTTTCCACCTAATGCCTTCCTCGATTTATCTCTTTGACAGCCAATCCATACAGATAAATCACCTCGATAGGTTTCTCTCTTCACACTCCAACCTGCACTGTATCAAACGATTAGGAGTGCACCAGACTCTTCAGGGAGAGAAACAAAACTCTTCGCTGCAGGAAACTTTCACATATAGAGTTCTAAATATCTTTAGCTTTTCGTATCATAGCTTCTCTTGTGATGATGAAAAGTGTTAATGACTTTTCCAAAAAGAAAACAGCTAACTGACCATAACGACTCTTCAAAAAGATCCATTGCCGTTCCATCGAAAAAAGCTTTGAGAAAATGATTGGCCATCATTCTCTGTTTCACAAAGTCTGTTGCCTATACTCGCTTTATTCGTCTCTCTTTGCTGGTGCAAAATAAAAGTTTGGCCATTTGTCTGTGTAGGTCGCATTTATTTTCCGCTCCATCTAAAAAGGCGTGCGTGTAACAAACCGAACACAAGCGGTGTCGATGGGTTCACGCTGGCCCAAAAGCTGCAGGTAAAATGACAGCTGGGCTGATCTAACACAGAAGCTGCTAGCTTTGAAAAGTGATCTTCTGAGTTGTCAGAATACTGATACCTATAACCCAGGAATGGAAGCCATTGAATAAGTGATGCTGTTGTTTTGGAGAGCTTGCTGTATTTTGGTCCACGGATTGCATGAATGATTGAGCTTCATCAGTCAAGGCCTCGGAAGCGCACAAGTCTCAGCGGAAAACATCACGGCTTTATTGTCACTTTCTTTCATTTTGACATTCTCATTCCTACACCAGGAATCAAGGTGCACGAGTTGAATATTTAACCAGGTGTCCTTTGTGAAATGTGCCCAGATGAATAAAACAAAGGTCATAAATCCAATGAAAAGTCTTACCTGCAGGTTGAGTGGCCCGAATAAACACTTGATTGCCTGACAACATAGAAAGAGACAGAGTTATCAACTATGGTATATGGAATAGAATGGATTTGTAAAAGTAGTTTTTGCTGCATTTAGAGATTTGACCAGCAGGAGTCATCGGTATGTGGTGTTTCGATGACTTCAAAACAGTGAATCATATCGCAAATCAATTGGTTCAATTTATTTAAAGTGTCTCCCATCACTAATATCAAACTGGATGGATGTTTAACAGTGAAACAAAACCTTATTGAAATCCAGTTCATTGCAGAAACTTACAAGTGATGTTTGTGCTGTTTTCCTTTCAAAATGACATAACTTCCTGGATCATGGTGCGATCTTGTTTAAGGAAAGGGGACATGACTGGATTCTTCTCCCCTGCTGGTAGATGCAGTAACTACACCATCTTCTTCTTTTGATGTTTTGCAAACAAACAATGGGTGCATTACCACCACCTACTGGGCTGGAGTGTGGAACAGTGACGTGACACAAAGTGACGTGACATTCAGCCAAGTATGGTGACCCATACTCAGAATTCGTGCTCTGCATTTAACCCATCCAAAGTGCACACACACAGAGCAGTGAACACACACACACACACACTGTGAACACATACCCGGAGCAGTGGGCAGCCATTTATGCTGCAGCGCCCTGGGAGCAGTTGGGGGTTTGACAGTTCCTAACTTGAGGTATTGCCGGCCTGAGATTTGAACCCACAACCCTAGGGTTAGGAGTTAAACTCTCTAACCACTGGGCCACAACTTCCCCAAATGATGTAGTGAAGTAAAAGTGATGTAAGAAGAAATAAAAAAAACTCTTTAAACTCTAAATCCTATTAAACACACCTACTTTAATTATCTCATTAATGTATTGTATATTCTATGATGGTTCAATCCATTATGCAGCAGTTTTAATTGTACGATCTTCTATCCCCATTCCTCTTAATTCTTCCAGCAAACATGCCCTTTCTCTTTCATAAGCAGTACTATATATTAGTACATGCTCTTCAGTTTCTGCTGACCCATAAATAATGCAATTCCCAGACTCATGTTTGTTCATTCTACATAGGGAATAATTTAGAGCTGTGAGTCCAAGGCGAAGTCTGATAATGATTGTGTCTTCTCTTCCCTCTTTCACCACAGCTTGATCTGGAATATGAAGATGTCTTCCTCTTCAAGTGTTAGGATTTTGTAAACATACATTTTGGGGAAAATGCAAACCAATGGACCTTTATTTTATATCATTATTTTAAACTGATAAATAAAACCAGTAAACTTGCAAATTATAGCCATGGTACATGACAGGTTCATGCAAGTGAATGTTGAGAATTTCAAATTTTCTCAGCTTTTAACTTTTTTTTGAAGGGTAAGTACATGTGCAATGCTCAGAGATGCTGATGACTGAATGGGGGCAAGTACAGTGTTCTTACTATTTCCTTTTCTGCAGCCAAATAGCCAAATAATGTCCCCCTTAAGCACAGGTTGCCAGGACAAAAAGACCTATTTGATCGTTCCCTTTCGTGCTGGAACATTTGCAGCATGGCCTAGAAAGAAAAATCATCTACTAAGCTGTCGTCCACACATTTAAACTTTGAGTAAACTTTGCCTTAGCTCTAACAGAAATGTACACACAAATCTGCATGCTGGAGGATTAATTTTACTTGATGATTTTCTCACATGATCTGGTTTTGAAACAGAAAAAAAAAAAAAAAGTTATAGAAAGGAAAACAAAAACTCCGTTCCGTCTTTGATCCGACTCTTGGGTCAGTCAATGAGCTACTATGGAAATCTGTGTGACTGCAGATTGACCAGATCTGATCAACACAAAATCTTTTTATGGCCTTCAAAGAGACAGTGCTATTCTTGTGAAAAATTCAGACAGTCTGGTAGCCCAAATACTTTTTTTTTCTTCCAGGAACAGCAGGAAAACATAAAACAAACAAACAAAAAAAAAAAATACATTTATCAATAAAAATATAGGACATGGTTGTATAATTGTTGTCCACATTGGACCAAGCGAAGTGGGAATGGAAGGAGTTGAAAAGTCATTAGCCAAAAAGGAAAGTCAATTCACATAACAAATTGTTTTATTGAGAATAACATGCATTAATGAATCATTCAAAATAATCGTGAAATGTGCATTATAAAAGCAAATAGATTCCATTTTAATTTGAGGTTGCAGTGACAAAGCCACCAGAAACCATTCCTATTCAAGTAGGTTGAACGATCATACTCTGAGATCCGCTGGAGTGAAAGTGTGCCAGCAGTCTCACCTAATACATTACTGATGTCCTCAAGTTCTCCTGTCTCCAACTGTTCAGTGTCCTAGTGAATCTAAATGAACTAAATCAAATATTTATGTAACAGTGATTCTTTTTAAAAGCAAGGAAATACATTCTCACAGCATGTTATATCACCCAAATCCATTCATTTTCATATATTACAGCTATGCCTGATATAAAACAAACTAATGTCGAAGAACAAAGACTATCAAGGCTTTAAAATCATGTATGGAGCAATGGGGAAGAAACAGAGGGACAGAAAGAGAAAGAAGCCTATAAATAAGCTGAAGATTCAGAAATGGGGTCTACCTCTCCTGTCTGAAATGAAATTGATCTGAAAGGCAGTCACACACAAAAAGCATCTGTGCTGTGTGGGTTACAGCAGGAGTCCCACAGCTTTACCTTCAAAGGGTCACATTATACATTTGACTTTTAAGGTATTTAGTGAAGGTTTCTTTTCACCAAAAAATCAATTTTGTCCTACACAACCAATTTCTTGCTTGAACTTTTGGAGAATATGTATACTTTTCCATTTCATAGGGACCACATCTGTCAAGCTGTAAAGAAAACAGTTCTCACTTTTCCTCTTTTAACTTTGCTTAATCACCGGCATCTTCTGTAAAGCTGTTCTTTCTAATAAATATCTCAACGAGTGAATTATCATGCATTTTAATTCATAAAAATCTGCTTAAAGCCATTCTATATCTGACAGCATAGTCACATACTGTATTGAAGATGAGAAAAACTTTTGAATTGGTCCAGATGAAAACAGCCACAATGAACAGATGGTGTAGGTTTAGCCACAAAATTAAGGCCATTTACATAATATAAATAAAGAATATAATTCTTTAAAGGTAATGTGAGGAATATTATTATTTTATTTTAATAATTTGTTGGGCATTAACGTAAGGTTGTTTTTTCATGGGCATAGTTGCTTGAGGGAGGTGTTTATTGGGGTATTGCAGAATGTTACTTTCATAAAATCCAAGTTTGTATCTATTGATTTGATGCACTGTACTGAAAACATCCAATAAAATAAATTTGAAATAAAGAGTGCACCTTTAAGTCATTTCTCAATGTTTTTAATTTCCCCGCTCATTAGTTGCTCTTTGTGTATAAAATATCCCTCTCTGAATTACTTCAGGCTCGAACTCTCAGATATATACTCTATAAAATATATACATATTATCTTTGGAGATAGACTAAGTACATTAATGGATTTTTGTGCTCTATTCCACACATAACTGAGCAGCTAAATTTGGATGATTATAAAACTCTCTCTCTCACTTGCTCGCTCTTACACGCACTCACATGCGTCCGAAGTGTGACTAAAAACTGAAGAAAAAAATAGAAATAGAAATACATATTAGGTGAAATTATCTTGTCAAACAGGTGCTGAGAGCTCAAGGAATCTAAACTTTTGCTAAGATTATTACTTACCCAGACTGTCGTACTTCCATCTGGAGTGAAAACTCATAACTCAAATTAATATCACATCTAGCCTCAGTTCCAAATCCTAGTAAGCTGCCTAAGTAGGCATTTGGTCAACATATATTTTAAATATATGCTATAAACAGCCAAGCTCAAAGAAACATATTTTTGAAACACCATATAAAATTTATTTCAAAATGTATTTCAGGGGCAAGGGAAAATATGTTGGTAGACAATATATTTATATAAATATAAGTTATATTTTACATAATATAATAATGCTATAATAATGCTTTAGTCCTATACCTCACAGAACTCAAGAAAACAAAGCATTGTCATGATATCCAGTTTATCTTAATTTCTCAATACTATTACTTTCTTTATTATCCCAATTTTATAAATTTTCAAGGACAAGTTAATCATCAAGTCTAAAAGTGCAATTGGAAGTTTGCGTGCATGTAAAATGCAAGATTTTAGCATCTCTTAGCATTTCATATCCAAAAGCAAATATACCATCATTAAAACTTGCTTTAACAGAGCACACATTTGCATTACTTTTATTAAAAGAAGCCAAAATATTCTATACATTAAAAACTAGCTCTGCATTCTAAGTATTAATAAATGAGAGATTTAGCATCTCTTTAAATTGTTAGTCGAGCCTCAAAATCTGGGCTCTGTAAATGGACTAGGTTTGAGCCAAGAATGTAAATGTCAGAGGATTTAAATATGCATGAAACTTTAATGACCTCACTACAAAAAATAAAAAGATAAAAAACACATCAAACATTCTCTCAAACCCCATGAGACATGTCCTTCCCAAAGTCTAGTCTTTGCTTTTTCAGGCCTTACCATATCACTGTGAACTGCATCCCTCAAGTTTTGTTTTGAGTTTAAAATAGAAATACATTACTGTATGCTAGTCAACATGACTAACCTTATAACAAAGTTTGTCTTTATAATACTTTTTTTTAAACGTATAACATTCTCCACCTCCAAAACTATTTATATTTTTTATTTTCATTTCACGTCAGCTCTTCCCTCCAACTAGCTGTCATAAACAGTAACGGCACTTTTTAAAATGCAATCAATTCCTGCTGAGTAAAATGATTTCCTCCCTGGTTCATTTACTTTAATTTAGAAACTCAGAACTAAAATGGGCTAATGCTATTTTATATTGACTTTAAACTTTTGATTTGATAATAAATAATGTATACGATCAAGTACAACTATCCTGATGCAAAAAGCAGCATCTGTGTGGGAATGTGTTGCGGAGAATTGCATACATTTCAGCATTCTGTATTCAGTGATACAGTGTGAACGTTTTCCAATCAGGTCAATCAAACTACATTTTAAATGATTTGTTTTTTATTCAAGAAGTTTCCAGTGTTTCTTTTGTGATTTCTTCCCTTGATCGAAAAATCGAATATGGTGAATCATTAGTCGGGTAATATTATGATAGTGGTTAATTAAGACTGGAGAATGCGTTGACATGGAATTTAACGTAAAACAGAATCAAGCAAACACAATAACTCAGAAAATATTCAACAGCCAAAGCCAAACCCTGGGACATACAGGGTTTAAATGCACAGGCAAATGAGATAATTAATGAAAGACACCTGGAATTAATGATTACCAAAATTAGAACAGAACCAGGGGCCTGTCCCATGATGTTATCTGAACAAATTCAGAGTCACAGGATTAGTTTTGAGTTGACAAAACCAAACCTCTTCAATCCGGCTTTGTCGGTACCATGATGATGTTCATCAACTTTCTTTGTCAACTCAGGCTTTGATCCTGAGTTTGTGGAGCATGTGCACATGAATGTGTGACATCACTGGCGAACAGCCAATCACGAGCCTTGCAACTCAAAGCATGGTTAAGAGATTGAAGAATATGACAAATTTAAATGTCATATGAAAAATTAAGGAGGAAAAATGAAAAAAATAATCTTGCTCTATCAGTGCAGTGACAAGTAAACTTGTTAACTTAGTTTATACATTTTAAAATATATAGTGATAGAGATGTTTTTATTTTTTAAATAGTGCAATATTTTGATACTACTGCTTATTTACATTGCATGATCTGTATACATTAATATTTAAAATAAACAATTTAGAAAAACTGTCAAACAAAAAATTGCTTGTAAGATAAATAATAATAATAATAATATGAATCATAATAATTATATAAATCATAAAATGACTCAGTAATTAACAACAAAGCCAGACATTTTTTTTTTTTTTTTTCACCTTTAATTTGGAGCAAGATAAACTGGGGGAGTGACTTTGTGTCAGACATGTGTCACTTTTCTCATATCTGATTGGTCCACCTTCAGTTTGGAGTGTAAGTTACTATGGCAATGAATACCGCTAAAAGCCAAGCCACTTGGTAGCTAAAATCCAGGATTGGTGCAAACTAACCTGAAACTTACCTGGCTAATCAGCTAAACCGGCTTCATGGTACAGGCCCCAGGACAGGAACAGGAAAACCAAATAAGAGCAAGGAAGGCACATTGGGAGCAAAAACACACACAAAACACAGGACAGAGTCTGACACTATGGCATTACTTAACTGACCTGTTGTGACTGTTCCTCATACATTCATTTTTTCAGGCTTCATGATGGGAATATTCCACATAATTGTTGCTACATGGAGTTCTGCTGAGACAAATAATAACAATAATAATAATAATAATAATAATAATAAAAGTCATTCAAAATAACCTAACTGTACATTTCAAAGTTTTCTTGAGTATGTTTTATTTACTCATATTTGTCACTTTTAGAACCTGATACCAAATCTTCTATTCAAGCTCTGTCCAATGATTCAGTACTCATTTCTGCCTTCAAAGTTAAAACCCTCTGAAATGTCTTTCTCCAGTCCCTCCCACACTTATGTCAAGTCCTCTCGTTATCAGTGTAAGTGTGAACATATGAGATCAGCTCATTCCTGATGATTTCTTCTCTTGACAATATGACATCATCAGTTCAATGGTCTGTAAGGGAATAATAAGATTAGATTAAATCTAATGAACAGAGCCAATCTTAATTTTCCAATTATCAAATCCCCCACTGATAACCATGTGGACAGAATCCCTATTACTGTGATGATAAGCTTAGTTAAAAACTATAATGAAAAATGCAATGAAGGCAAATGACCTTTGGACTTAAGAGCTGGAACTGAGCACTTTGACTTGAACCACAGGCTGTTATTCGTCTCGTTGCACCAGCAGTTAACAAGACTCGATCCAACTCAAGACATTGATCTACCAACACTTACAGTATTGTTCAAAATAATAGCAGTACAATGTGACTAACCAGAATAATCAAGGTTTTTAGTATATTTTTTATTGCTATGTGGCAAACAAGTTACCAGTAGGTTCAGTAGATTGTCAGAAAACAAACAAGACCCAGCATTCATGATATGCACGCTCTTAAGGCTGTGCAATTGGGCAATTAGTTGAAAGGGGTGTGTTCAAAAAAATAGCAGTGTGGCATTCAATCACTGAGGTCATCAATTTTGTGAAGAAACAGGTGTGAATCAGGTGGCCCCTATTTAAGGATGAAGCCAACACTTGTTGAACATGCATTTGAAAGCTGAGGAAAATGGGTCGTTCAAGACATTGTTCAGAAGAACAGCGTACTTTGATTAAAAAGTTGATTAGAGGGGAAAACCTATAAAGAGGTGCAAAAAATGATAGGCTGTTCAGCTAAAATGATCTCCAATGCCTTAAAATGGAGAGCAAAACCAGAGAGACGTGGAAGAAAACGGAAGACAACCATCAAAATGGATAGAAGAATAACCAGAATGGCAAAGGCTCAGCCAATGATCACCTCCAGGATGATCAAAGACAGTCTGGAGTTACCTGTAAGTACTGTGACAGTTAGAAGACGTCTGTGTGAAGCTAATCTATTTTCAAGAATCCCCCGCAAAGTCCCTCTGTTAAAAAAAAGGCATGTGCAGAAGAGGTTACAATTTGCCAAAGAACACATCAACTGGCCTAAAGAGAAATGGAGGAACATTTTGTGGACTGATGAGAGTAAAATTGTTCTTTTTGGGTCCAAGGGCCACAGGCAGTTTGTGAGACGACCCCCAAACTCTGAATTCAAGCCACAGTACACAGTGAAGACAGTGAAGCATGGAGGTGCAAGCATCATGATATGGGCATGTTTCTCCTACTATGGTGTTGGGCCTATTTATCGCATACCAGGGATCATGGATCAGTGTGCATATGTTAAAATACTTGAAGAGGTCATGTTGCCCTATGCTGAAGAGGACATGCCCTTGAAATGGTTGTTTCAACAAGACAATGACCCAAAACACACTAGTAAACGGGCAAAGTCTTGGTTCCAAACCAACAAAATTAATGTTATGGAGTGGCCAGCCCAATCTCCAGACCTTAATCCAATTGAGAACTTGTGGGGTGATATCAAAAATGCTGTTTCTGAAGCAAAACCAAGAAATGTGAATGAATTGTGGAATGTTGTTAAAGAATCATGGAGTGGAATAACAGCTGAGAGGTGCCACAAGTTGGTTGACTCCATGCCACACAGATGTCAAGCAGTTTTAAAAAACTGTGGTCATACAACTAAATATTAGTTTAGTGATTCACAGGATTGCTAAATCCCAGAAAAAAAAAATGTTTGTACAAAATAGTTTTGAGTTTGTACAGTCAAAGGTAGACACTGCTATTTTTTTGAACACACCCCTTTCAACTAATTGCCCAATTGCACAGCCTTAAGAGCGTGCATATCATGAATGCTGGGTCTTGTTTGTTTTCTGACAATCTACTGAACCTACTGGTAACTTGTTTGCCACGTAGCAATAAAAAATATACTAAAAACCTTGATTATTCTGGTTAGTCACATTGTACTGCTATTATTTTGAACAATACTGTATAACTGAGTTTCCGTTTATGAGAATGGACAGATTTCAGCTTAGTTAGAAGGTCACATTAAAATATTTTTTTCTGGAAATGCCATTATTTTTCATACTTTTCAGACTTTTATCAATTTATAATGGAAATGTTTACATTTATGATTACCTCCATGAACTCATAAAAAAACTTTGACTGTGTGAAACATTCAAATTCATTAAAATTATATATATATATATATATATATATATATATATATCCTATATCAACATATAGGATACATGAAATGCAAAAGAATCCAAAGGTGTTTCAAATAAATTTGAGGCTGTTTTGCATTTACATTCTAACACATTTCATTTGAATGGCATGATATATTTAATGGCTTTGTATGAGTGCAAGACAAGGGAGTCCTCTGGTCTTCAGTCTAAGCTGTATATGAGTCAATCAGCTTTAGTCACTAGATTCCAAGAAAGCGTTGTGCTCCTGTGTTCCCGTGTCAAAGGGAAAATCTAAGGCTATACCTTATCTCCTTACAGCTGCATTGTCCTCATTTCTTAGAAGCGAAACCGGTTTTAGAATGTTATTGTATGACAGCTTTGAGTCAGAAATGAAACCGTTACTTCAGTGAGTATGTAAACTCAATGGGATCTGTGATGTCACGTGCCTTTCACTGAAGTGGAAACTAATAGGATACGAATAAAACGCCTCCCATGTTCACAGCTATTGAATACAGCAGCTCTTTTCCAAAACCTATAGTGAGCATCTGACCTGCACAGCATTGTGAGCCTTTATATCCACAACTGACTAGAAAAAAATAAAATAAATAATAATAATAATAATTTTGTCCAAATTCTAAGGCAGCACTGCATGCATCCATCACGGATAAAGCAATTTTAGAAATAATACAATTCTCCTCGAACACACTTTTTGGAAAATCATCATTATATTTTTTGAATATGTTTGAATGGTCACATGCAGGGTAAAATAATGTAGCTGACTCCATAAAACAAGCATGTAAGCACTAAACGATAATCTCACAACTAGTACTCATGCTAGCAACATCTGCTGTTCAGCAAATCAAGGAAATGTCACATAATGTAATCAATATTCATGACCAATGTCGTGCCTGGAACAGCTTGTGTGCTGAGCTGCTGACAGAAAGAAAGTTTCCTGTGGTGAGAAGACAAGAACAACGGATGAAAATAAAAGACATCTTTGACAAAAAAAAAAACAAAAAAAAACATACATCTTTATATTGAATGTTGCAACAGGTTTGAGGCCTAATTATTAAACGTATAATATAGATAGATAGATAGATAGATAGATAGATAGATAGATAGATAGATAGATAGATAGATAGATAGATAGATAGATGCTAAAGAAATGATTAGTCGATACAGTAAAATAAAAAAATAAAAAAATTGTGCCCTTTTCTGCATGTTCTAATTGTTTTAATGCCACTCAAAAATCTGGGTTCAGTAATGTATTTTTTATTAATTAAATTAATTATTTTATTCAGCATTTAATTGATAAAAAGTCACAGTAAAGAAATGTATAATGTTTCAAATACTTCTAGTTTCCACAAAAAAAAATGTTTTCAGTTTTTAACATACAATAATGAGAATTATTTATTGAGAAGCAAATTTGGAATACAACTATAATGATTTCTGAAGGATCTTGTTACACTGAAGACTGGAGTAATGATTCAAATTTGCATCACAGGAATATATATATATATATATATATATATATATATATATATATATATATATATAAAGAGAGAGAGAGAGAGAGAATTATTTTAATTATTAATTATGTTTCACAATTTTACTGTTTTTTTTTTTTTTTTGCACTGTATTTTTATCAAATAAATTCAGCCTTGGTGAGCAGAAGAAACTTCTGAGTTACTCATTTTTGTTAGGATGCTTCCTCTGTAAGAAGTAGACACCAAGGCTTGGTTCTACAACAGAGCAAGCGAACTTCCAATTATTATTTTCTTGAAATCTCTCGCTGTAAAGTAACAGAGGTTTGATAATAAGTCCCTCAAATCACGCAAGCACCAGAAACAGCAGGGAATCACACAGATTCTCAAAGATGGCACATTGCGTTGTGTATTTCTTCGACTTTCAGCAAATGCAGTAATTATATCCTAATAATGATTTATGAATACAAATCTAAGAAAGCCGAAGGCTTTAACAAATAAAGCAAAAACTGTAAGTAGCAATGAGCTGCCATCAATGGCCTTTCATACTCTGCAAATATGATCAAGAATGTTCTCCTGGATAAACGTTATCGGTGTTTTCCTGAAGTAGAGCAGGAGAACATGAAATGGTAAACGAATCAGAGCTCAGCTCGACATGCCATTTCAAGAATTTACTAGTATTTCACCTTCTATTGAACACTTGTCTAATCTGAATGCAGATCTGTAGTCAGTCCTGAGAAGGAGAATGACAGCGGCCTAATTAAACATCTTTACAGTAGGTCCTGCAGGTAACCCTGTCTGTCACGATTAGTTTGACTGGGAAATTCACTAAGAATAAATAAATCATGCCCAATGAAATCCATCTGCTTGCACTGTCTGTATAGTTTTAGCACCTGCTTCTCTCAAACGCACAGTAAAAAAAAAAAAAAAAAAAATTATATATATATATATATATATATATATGTCCAAACAAATATGCTAGTGGGTTTTACTGTGAGAAGAGAACAGGGGATTAACTTTTTCACAGGAGGAAACAATGTTATGGACTGTAATTTTCGCCAAAAACAATGGTTTAAAGTTAATGTGCCTCAATGCTGGATTTGATTCATACAAACACACAGCATTTCATGCCACAAGTTTTAATAATGGACTGGACAGGTTGTGGATTATTTGTGGACTATTGTGATGTTTTTTATTAGATGTTTGGACTCTCATTCTGACGGCACCCATTCACTACAAAGGAGCCATTGCTGAGAATATTATGGAATGCTTAATTTCTCTAAAACTGTTCTGATGAAAAAAAAAAAAAAAAAAAAAACTCATTGACAAGTTGCATGGTGTGAGGGTGAGTACATTTTTAGCAACTTTTCATTTCTGGGTGAACTATTCCTTCAAGGAATTATTTATGACTTGAGTAATTGGTGGTGAAAAACATGTAGTCTTCTTCCACTGAAATGCGATTTCTTAAAGCAGCACATCTGTTTTGTGAATACACCTAATCGTGAGCATTCAAGAATCTTTAGCGTTGCTCTTTAACAGGGTGGCTGCTAATAAAGCCACCATTAATCAGTTCTGCTAATCAACACCTTCAATTCCTGACACATCTAGGACATCCCTCTTCTGTTTCGCACAAGAAATACTGTCTGGCTCACTCCTGCATGCTTCCTTCCCAGAATTCCTGAGATCTCAACTCTTTGAAGCCCTTTTGCATCTCCATGGTCCGTCGCACCCAAAACCCTGCCATCCACTCCCCTTCCCCACTGGGATCACGGTAATTCAAGGAGAAGATGTTTCAGAGAGGCTTCTACAGGAAGTGCATGGAAGCAGAACATGAATTGATTTGTTTGTGGCTAAACATTCTTTCCCCAGCTCTCACGCTGACATCATTGTGCTCTCCATCAGCCACCCCCTCATGTGTCATACAGGAATCTGAGGGGAGGAGGGGGACTCGGACGCTCCTCTGGAAAGCTTTGAATTCTCTATAGGTGTCTGCACACCAAAGATGTGTGATGAATTCCCACTGGGAATGGAAGAGCACGATCTATCGTTATTTTATATTCAATAACAAGAATCTTGTGAGCATGGAGTGTACTGGAAAAACAATATGAGGTAAAGCTCTCAGGAAATGCTCTAAAAATGCAACCCATACAGAAGCAAAAATGCATTAAACAGCAAATATCAGCCCCAGAATAAATTGCTGAATAAAAACGCATTGGGGCATCAATCACCATTATTTACTCACCTTTTCATGCTGTCCCAAACTAATGTTTTTTCTTTCTTCTGTGGAACACAAAAACAATAATGTTTTGAGAAATATTCAAGCTGCTCTTTTTTTTTTTTAATTCAACAATGACAAAGTGAAAAAAAAGGCTATTTAGGTCCAAAATTGTTTCATAAAGGCAAAAGCTAAAATTTGCTATAAGAATTTTAAATATATGTATGTATATATATATATATATATATATATATATATATATATATATATATATATATATTTCAGTTTCTTATGCTCAACAAGGCTGCATTTTTCATAAATATACAATAAAAACAAATATATAATTTAAAATAGATATAATTGTATGTTCATTTACTGCTCAAGAAATATTTCTTATTACTAACAATATAGGACGTTTTTACTGTGTCATACTTTTCTGGAAACTGTTAATGAAATTATAAAATTCTAGCATTTCGTTTATTTTGAAAACTTTTATATACATCCTTATATATTTATATATTTTTATGCCATGCATATTTTATACATTCAATGTTAATATAATTAACATTGAATGTTAGAATTACAAAGTTTTGTATAGGTGGGTTTTTGGATAGGTGGGTGGATGAATGGATGAATGCATGGATAGATAGATAGATAGATAGATAGACAGACAGACAGACAGACAGATAGATAGATAGATATGAAATGTTATGATTTTTTCTTTCAATACTACTACCTGCTGCTAATTACGCACTGATTAATAAATGTAAATGTTCAAACTTGGAAATGAACACACTGAGAAACAAACACACCTCAGGCAAGGGAAATCTTGCGATTCTGTTTCACACTCTTCACACTAACAGTATGATTTAAATATGAGATTCACACCAGCTTAGACTTCACATTTAAGGGCAGGAGAGATGTTTTATAATAATTATGTTCTGCATTTTTTATTTATAGTAGGTCTCACTTTACGTCTTTTTTTCTACTGTTATATAACATCCAATCTCCTGAAATACATCACACTGTACCTTAACTCCCCATGCCAATATTCTGTAGCAAATATCATACTTTACATTTTTATTACATCACCAAACACTTATGCGGTTATTAAGACTGAAGTGGGCTATTGGTAAACTCTATTTTTATTTAATGCTAAATCACTGAATCAGATTTAAAACCTTGAGACCTTATACTTTACAACATTTGTTCCACATAATATCTTATGTTGCAAAGGTTATTCAGAGTACACTTTTGCGTGAATCCCCTTGACAAAGTGCACAGTGCACCTAGAATGTATTATACATAATGAAAAAGGTTCACTCTTGAAAAGAAAAGTATATTAGTTTGCTTTTAACTCAATGTTGTCTGAGACTCAAAGACAGATTTATTTGCATTAGAACAAGGAAGGGGGATGTAGCTTTGAAGACTGTGAGTTTTGTACAGTTTCAAGGACTTACAAAGGACTTTCTTTTATGATAGAAGAGTGCAACGTCTTATTAGAAGAGACAGAGTCTCTTGCATATTAAACTTTATAAGCTGTGGAAAATATAATCAAAATGGCCAGCATTATGAGATACAAATAAATGCATGTTTGTTGGATTCCCCCACCTTCTACAAACAGCAGTGAATAGGAGTAAGGTCAAATTCTCCAACATGAAGTTTGTAGAAGACATTTTTACTGTACTTTTAAAAGTAAGGACAAAACGTCTACTAAATCGTTTGTTGTTAATTGTTCAATCAAACTTTTTGGTCACAATTCACTCTTTCACTTGGCAAATTGAACATGGATAGGTTGACATGACATGCTTAAACAAACATTAACAAAACTTAAGAAGGTAAAGAAGACAGTATAGACTGCAATACCTGGGTTTAGCATGAAATTCTCAGCTGTGGTAATCAGCTTTGCTGGTACTGTGTACAAACTGTGATGAAGAGGCTTGTATCGTAGCGTCTCTACTGCTCTCTTCAGGTCGGCTGTGGTACTACACGTCATTTGCAGCACAGTCTCTGGCGCCAACCAGTGGTAAGAAATTTTTTTTAACAGTAGTAGGCTTTATTAAACACATTTTACCAGAGGACACCAAAGAGATTAAACAACGTTCTATTTTTATTTACTCTTTTTTTCCAGCGGGTTTCTCCACTTCCAATTCGATTCCTGCTTAAATGGTTGCTTTAACTCTAGAGAAAAATCAATCACTCATCTGAAAAGCAATTCTAGCATTCTCCAAAGACAAAAATAAAAGAAGGGAGATGATTGAAATGTAAAGACGAGAGTTTCCATTGTGTTTTGAGGGCCACTGATGAAACAAATTGCAAAAAAACAAAAAGTAAAATGGAATAGAAAGCAGAAGGGTATTTAATTAAACCTTTGTAATCAACAAACAGATCTGACTGTGCATATTAAGTAGTGGATAATAATATACAATCATGGTCAATCATCTGTACATTTTACATGGTTTACTGTACATCATGAAATACACAGCTACTTATCAAAATATACAAATAATAGTCATGAATATTCAAGTTTTTCGAGTGTATTTTTACTACAAGAAAGTGATTAGTGAGAATAGCAGTATATTAGTTGCCCAGTATGCATATTTTAGATGTCATAATAATTAAATAGTTGTTCCATAAACAATTATTAATTTGTGTGTGAGTGTGTGTGTATATATATATATATATACACATATACACATATACACACACACACACACACACATTTTCAGGTAGCCACATAAGTATGCTTTGTGGTGCAGTCCTTATGAGGTGTGTAATGGTTGCGAATGGATGAGACGGGATTGTATATAATTAGTCATTGGCAAAGTCATCAGATATCCAGCTAAGTGTTCACAGGTGAACAGTATTTATGTAATTAGACGAGTAAGCTGATCGAACAAACAGGCTTATAAAATACAGATGCCTGCCTAGATTTGTAGTTGTTTTGGTTGTAGTAGTTTTCTTTTGGAGTCACATCTCCACAAACCAGTTTTGTTTTCTGTTTGTTTCTTTTTCTGATATGGAGTGGAAGCGGTATGTATACATTTTAAGTTGCATTGTTTTCAGTTACATGTACTATGTGAACATTTACTTTTCTTTCTCCCTAGGGTCCACTTACTGATTTTCTTGAGCTTCTTGAAACCTGCTTTTGGATATGAAGGTGAGTGTTGTGTTCATGAAGAACTTGGCCTTCTATTAAACTAACTTCAACACAAACAGTTGTAGCTTTACTAATTCCCAACTAATGTAACTAATTCATGGATCTGTTCTCTAGGTTGGGTTTCACAGAGTGTTCAGCCTCAGAGCTGGTCCGTCGTCCACAAGCTCTCCTATCCTAGGAATGGCCAGTCTTCTGTGTCGGAGGCTCCAGTGACTGGAAGCATTCCTGTTGAAGAAGTGGCCTCTAATATGCTTGCTGGGAAGAACCCAGATGCCAGCAAGTCTCCACTTTCCCCTTCACAATATGTAAAAAGAGGCTTTTCCAGCAGTTATGGATCTATGTCTCATACCCAAAGTGCACCAAATGTCTTGGACAGAATTTCATCACCGCTACAACTCCAGGGTTCCTCCAGTCTGAATGCACAGAAGATATTTAACAAGGCTGCTAGTGGAGAAGGTTCATATAGTCCGTCTGCTCTATCTTCAAAATATGGCTCTGGATTGCAAAGCGTTTCTGCTCCCCTCTCTTCCACACCAGTACGAGGTGAGGTTTTCAGTGGCTCATCCAGCCGGTCAAATCTGTTTTTCTCCCCTCTTGATGCTTCCGGTCCACTCCCCGGTGATCAAAGCTCTTCAAACCCATCTACAAGCTCTCAGGGCAGCTCTGGCCTTAAGTTGGGAGGAACCTCTAGTCGGCTTTCTACACCGAGTAGCTCTTCCACAGGGTCCTCAAGCAGTTATCGCCATCTCTCTACTTCTGCTTCTACTTATCAGGGCAGCTCTGAGCCACAACTGGCAGGAGGTTCCAGCCAACGTGTTTCTGCAAGTGGCTTGCTAATCCACTCTCCAAGTACTGAAAGTCAGAATACCCCTGGGTCCTTTTATGCTAAGCCTGCTGCCTCACCCATAGGTTTTCATCAGCTTACCACTGGTCCGAGTTCTTATGGCCAGTATACACCAAGCTCCGTGAGCAGAGTTGGCACTCAGCTGGCAGCTTCCCATTATGTCCCTAGACAGGATAGTAGCTCTGCTTCGTCTGTCCAGCCTCAAGGTACCACTAGCCAGCATGCTCCAGCTTTTTACTTTGGTGCAAAACAGCCTGTGTCCAGTCAGTACTCTAAAGTAACTCCAAGTGGTTATCCATCTCCAAGCCAGTCCTCTCCGAAGTGGCAGCCTTCAACCTCTAGGACCCAAGGATTTCAGACCGTATCAGGAACTGGTACATCATGGAGCACCTCTTGGCCTAATAATGGGTTCTCTTCACTGTCTTCAACAGGAGGTTCTGTGCAGTCTCAACCTGCCTCTAGCCAGAAAGCCCTGGCTTCTTTGGATGCAAGAGTGCCAGAGTACAGTCAAACTGCCTCAAGTGCATCCTCTGCTCCAAGCCAGACATCCCAGTTGGATCCTTTCACTTCTAGATGGTCCCAAGGTTTTCAAACCTCTGGAGCTGTAGCATCTCACAGCAGCTCTCCCTCTCAAGGTTCGTCTACTAGTAAGTCCTTTACCCTTACCTCAGCAGCAAGTCCCAGCCAATTTGCCTCCAAACAGGAAGGAAGTGGTACATATAGTGGCTTATCAATCCAGTCTCCAAGTACCTCAAGTCTGCATAGTCCTGGGTCATCTGAATATGCCAAGCTTGCTACCTCAACCCCAAGTGTAAGTCTGCTGACCAGTGGAGAAAGCTCTTACAGCCAGTATACATCCAGCTCCTGGAGCAGAGCTGGCACTCAGCTGGCAGGCTCTAGTCACCATGCCCCCGTGCAGACAGGAAGCCTGTTTACTGGCGGCTCCTCTCTCCAAAAGCAAGGTACCTCTCTGTATGCACCACCTCATTTGGATGTTAAAATGCCTATGTACAGTCAGGTTCCAAGTGTACCATCACGCTCTCTGAGCCAACCAATTCAATGGCAGCCTTCCTCTAGTTTGTCAAAAGCTTTTCAGACCTCTGGTACAGTGGCCTCTCAGAGTAACTCTCAATCTCAAGGCCCCAAGGCTCCCACGGTGTTCTCTACCTCTGCAAGAAGTTCTGACCAATTTGCCTCACCACAAGAAGGAATTGGTAGCTATAGTGACTTGTCTAAAAGTGCCTTAACTCTGACTAGCCCTGAGTCCCCTACATATATCAGGCGTGGTTCCTCTGTGTTTGATGTTTCTAGGAAATCTTCCAGTGGTTTCAGCACCCACAGCATGTATACATCAAGCTCCCAGAGCAGGGATGGCACTCAGCTGGCAGACCCTATTCCTTCTGTGCCTGTGCAGTCCGTAAGCACCTCTACTGATGGATCATATCTGCAGCTGCCAGGTACCTCTAGCCAGTATGCCCCTTTGCCCTTGAGTGCGACAGTGCATGTGTACAGCAACAGTGCTCCAAGTGGAACCTCATCTAAGAGCCAACCATCTCAATGGCAGACTTCAGCTAGGTGGCCACAAGGTTTTCAGACCTCTGGGGCATTCCCATTACAGAGTGGCTCTTCATCTCAAAGCTTAAAGGCTCCCAGTAGGTTCTCCACTCAGGCTTCACCTGGATCCTCCTTGACTGGCTCAGAGGCATCTAAAAAATGGCAGCCCTCCGCCTCTCCTTGGAGCAAACGGTTTCAGGCCTCTGGCACCGCTGAATCTCAGAGCAGCCCAACATCAGTTATCTCCAGTAGCTATGGTTATAATCAGAAAGTTTTGGGCTATTCCAAATCTTCCCAGAGCTCCCCTCGTATAGGATGGTAGTCCTCTGTCAAGGGCTAAGGAACTGCCATGTACACTCGTACTGTGGAATGGCAATGCTAAATCGTATAAAGCTGCATTCAAACTTTGATGCAATAAATTGTTTCATATAAATGGTTTTCCGTTTTGAACTTCCTGAATTTTACATGCCAATCTTACTGCCGTAGGTGTAGCTATAATCAGGATACATGCCTCATCTACAGGTCTTAGTTCCCTGGGCACTTATGTAATGGCTGGTTTTCTGTATCTCAATGGTTGCTTGACATCTTAGATAACTTGTTTATTCAGTGGTCCGCTGCATAATTAAAAGGTCACGGGTCAGTGTTAGAATTCCAAATATGCTAAAACCATATGATATACTGACCCCTGAGATTATTAATAGGTCAAAGGTGAGTAACGTGGGTGGTCTGAGATCAATGGGGTCAAAACCCTTAAGGCAAAATATCAGATCACCATCAATAAAAAAAAAATAAAAAATGAAAGGAACCCGAGCATAGCGACTACTAACATGTTTTGCATCATAGCATTTTCCTGTCATGTATTTAGCTCCATTGACCGTCTAGGATAGTAGAACCATTATCCAAATAGTAGGCATGTTTTTACTTTGGCAAGGTCATGGTCACCAGTCTCCGATTCAGACAGTCTATTCACTAACCTAATAACTGAATTTGCCAAGGTTAGTTGCAAAAAGTATTTTGGGTTTTATTTAAGGAACTCAAAGACCGAAGAAAGACAGGTACTCCGATTTAAAAGTTCTGCTTAGTTTTTGAGTCATGGTTGTGAACTAATCTGTATTCATTTCTTTAGGATGCAGACCAATACATCTACAGTATTTCAGCTAAACCCCTCAATGACACACAAAAAAAGTGTTTGTTTTTCCAGATTACAAAATCATGGGAAATTTTGAACACATACCTTTCTCCAGAATGATTGACCTCACCTCTCTACTTCAACAGTTGTTGAGCAGAATAAGCTTCATCTGGGACAATTTATGTTGCATCTCTTGCTGTTTTGCTTTCTCTCTCTCTCTCTCTCCAAACTTTGACAGCTAGCAATTTTTGGGACCACCTGTATAAATATCACTGTTCGAACACTCAGCAGCAGAAATCACAGGGGCAGAACAGATCAATATTTCCATTTTCTTCCTGTTAAAGAAGGCACTGAAATGCATTTTTATCTCCTCACTGGAGATGCTTGCTCCCCTTTCATTGTCTCAAATAACGGCAACAAATTCCACTCAAGGTGTACCATCTCATTTTGATTTGATTACCTTGAAGCAATACGATTCAGTGTTTAGTTCCATGACCGTGGAGACTAGAGGCTGGCAGCCCCTGGGCTTGACAGAGCAGAGTTGAGTGACTAGAATGCAGTCAGGTGATTAACTTATAGATATGGATCAATGTCGTGAAGCATGTAATGAGCTCCACAAACCCATCCACAGTGCAGTGACTTTAGAGGAAGTAAAGATATGACCAACGTTGGATACAGGCCTTTCACGACTGTAATGTTACCTGACTCCATGGAAATCCTTTCATGTATTAGCGACAGCACTGAGGTGAGAGGAAACTACGAGTTTTGTTCCACAATTTGAAGTATAATTTAGTGCAATGAGAGACGTCTTTGGAGGTCTAGATTGTGGTGTGAATGTGTATGTATGTGTCCATGGTTTATTATATTCCTGTGCAAAATGACACAACCCGACATCATTTCTCAAAATGAAGCTAATCTGCTCTGGAAATGATGGTTTTCTTTACTGTGAGTGTTCAGAGGACAATTTATATTACCTGTAATTTTATGATAAAAGACATTGCTTGGTTTTGGTGAAATAATATTACATGCAAAAGTCCAAAAACAGCGAATAAAATTCAAATTACTGAGTGATGTTTACAATCTAAAAATCACCGATAACATACTAAACCTTTATGGAGTATAGTTATAGCCCATATTTTCAGAGGCCTTGTTCCAGAAGAACTTCTCCCATTTAGCAAGAGAAACAAGCTCTGAGATCATTTTATTAACTGTCTTTTTTTTTATTTTGCATATCTTATTCTGCTTCATATCAAGGATACTAATACTATGAGGCACTGCCAATGACTGTACAGTATAAAAATAACTTAGCAATATAAACTTGCAAATTGCTTTAAGGATTTTTAACTGAGCTTTTATGCTATCATATGACCTACATGCATTGTCTATTCTGAAGGTTTAAGAAAATATCTGCATATGCATAAGTCACAGTACACATAAGAAACTATTTTTTTTTTTTAACAGTGCCATTGTAGATAAACACTATGCAGGGGTGTCCTAATTTACTTCTCAATATTAAGGGTATGACTTTACTGACTTCAGTGATACACCTGGAAACCTACTACTGTTTTTAATACTGATGCTAAAATAAAGTGAACCGTCACAATCTTTTAGGCAGTGTTATGAAACTCTGTGTACCTGTGGTGGTTATGCATGATGACTACGAACACGGGGTGGCCAAACGTTTCAGTTAACGCATCAGTAAATATGAGTGTACTATTGTGGGGAAATGTGTTTAAAAGTTTTCCACAACACAACAATCGGGTTCTCATGGGAACGCTTCAGTTATGTGTGTGTGTGAGAGTAACATAATTGGCACTCTACGCTCTCGACTCAAAGCCAGATGAGGTGTGGGTTGTCTGCTGATTAATATTTATGGATCTTTAATCACAATAAGACAGTTCTTCCTGTCCCCAAGAGTTTGGCAGAGTTACTCTGTCTGAAAAGCTCAAGAATCACATTAATTAAAGCCAGTGGACGTGATCGTGAATGATACATCCATCATTGACAGACTCATTAAAGAGGTCACATATCAAAAAACTCATTGGCTCTGACAGGACTTGAATTAAAGCCAAGTTTACATGACATAAACATCTGATCTGACATAAATATTTTAAATATAAAGGAAAATGCACACGGACACATCACAGAAAACCGTAAAACATTGCCTACCCAACTAACATCTAATAATTTTGTTAAAACAGTAAATTACTTGCAGTTTAATAAGAAAATGCCCATACATATACATGCATAAGTCTTTTCCCAATATAATTTTTATTGAAATTGGTTTTAATGGGATGGATAATGTCATTCTAAACTATTTGATTTGGCAAAAATGTGTGGTCACAGCAGACATATTTAAGACACATCAATACCTGCCGACATTTTAAATCTCGGCTGTCCACTTTTATTCAGACTACCAGAGACAGATGTAAATACCAGGTATGAATAAGATCTAAAACATGTCAGTGCAACAAAAACAGATTAGAACACAATAAGCTTCTTTGGATTTACATCATAGGATCAACAAAATGAGTAATTTCCTAATAAAATGCTAACTCGGATGGAATAAGTATAACGTGAGTCCTCCATTCCTGAGGTTAGCGGTGCAGGTTACAGGCATGTTCTTCAGTGCTGGAGTGGTTTAGTTTTCTCCTTTCAACACCGATACCAGCTCACCATTCTCTTTCAGCTCCTGTTTAACAATATACACATTTCCCATCAGTTATGAAACACCTTTACAGTTCATCCACTTTTACTAATTTCTTCATGCTATATTTTGTTTGATATTTCTTTAAAATAAATAACAATTGGCTGGATAACTAATGCAAAGACCTTAATATTTAGGTTCAGAGATGGTCCTGTCAGTTAGTTACAGAGCTTCATCTACCCTCTGCTGGGGAAAAACAACTACTGCAGAACACAGTACATCTCTACAGGCAGATGAGTTAACTCTTACACTACCATTCAAAAGTCTGGGGTCTGATTTAAAAAAAAGAAAGAAAAAAAAGGGGGTTTATTAATGCTTCCACTCAAAAAGGATGCATGAATCACAGGAATACATACAAATATGTATATGTGTGTGTGTGTGTGTGTGTGTGTATATATATATATATATATATATATATATATATATATATATATATATATATATACTTATAAGAAACTCCCCAAGGTTGCATTTATTTGATAAAAAATAAATATTGTGAAATATGAATTCAATTTTAAATAAAACATTTTATATTTATACACATATATACATATACATACACACACACGAAAATATTTTATTTAAAATTGAATTCATATTTCACAATATTTATTTTTGAGTTTCTTTAAAAAAAAAAAAAAAAAAAAACCTTTAAAACATATTGACTATAGGTAATATATTTTGCTTTTCAAACCTGTATACTACGGAAAGCAATCAAAAAATAAAAATAAAATGATAGCATTCTATACAGATTTCTTTCCTGAAATCTAGCATTATTGACATTCATTTAGGCTGAAACATTACAATTGCAGTGCTATTTGTAGTGCTTATTTCTAAATGCATCTTTATCATCTTAGTAGGGAGATGTAAAATGCTTTTATGCATTTCACCTTGATTATGTCCAGTCCTCCGATCAGTTCCCCTTTAACGTACAGCTGTGGGTACGTCGGCCAGTTGGAGTATGTCTTGAGTCCTTGTCTAACCTAAAAACACAACAAACAAACTATTTATTTAGGGACATTTACATAGTAAACAAAATCATATTCTAAACATAACTGGTTTAACAGTTCATTATTCAGTTCTCAGTATGTAAGAATCTCACTAGGATTTGTAACACAGTTGTTCTTGAAGCGTCTATGGCAAGAAAACATTTACTAAAAATGGAAAGACAAACTTAAAACTGAAGGAACTCTCACCTCTTCATCTTCTAATATGTCAAACGTACTGTATTCAACTCTGAAATGTAAAAATAAAAAAAAACATTTGTTACTATATTAACATACATTTAGTCTTTCAGTAATTCATAATTCGTGTTAAGAATATTATCCAAAAAGAGTGTTTGTCTTAATTAGATAACGCTGTAAAAGATTCTCTCACCCCGTGCTGTTCATTATTTCCAGGATCTGACGGCTGAATCCACATTTGGCAGCCTGAGTATTCACAAAGACACGAGTCAGGAGGGTGAAAACGCTAGAACATCATGAAAGGCTGGAGTAAAGTGAAAGCCAATCAGAGGAAGCACGTTTTCAACTCCACCAAAACACATGCAGACTACTGGAGAAGCTCAAACCAGCACAGAACCAAACTTACAACTACAACCACCTACAAAGGACATTCTGAAGTGTGTCTCAATAACTAGGGGAGAAAGAGGAGGTAATAGAACAAGAGAGACGGAGAGAGAGAGAAACCAGTCAGACGAGAGAAAAGAGAGATCTCATGAGGAAAGACTTTAAACTACTGCAAAGAATGTTTTTCATGTGTGAGTGTTAAAGATCAATAGAGTTATGAGGAGGGAGGTGAGGGGTCTTTCTCCTCCTTTAATGAAAGAGAACGCAGCTCTATCAGTGCCAGAGCCGCCTGACAACGATTTCCAGCACTGCTTCATCCCTGTGAAAGGTTTTTTTTTTTTTTTTACTGTAAAGGAAAAGTTCACCCAAAAAAACAGATCTTTTGGTAATTATTTACTCACCTTTATGTCATTTTCAAACCCACCTCATGACTTTTTTTCTTCTTCATTAGAACATAAAGGAAGACATTTTGCAGAATGTTTTCAAAGCATGCTCTAAAATAATTATATACAAAGTATTTTATATTTAATAACAATAATTTATCAATTTATCCATCTACTATGGAATACAATACAATTATTACATTTTCTCTTCAGTGGAACACAAAGGAAGACATTCAGCAGAATGTTCACATTATTATTTTAGAACATTCTTTTTTATTTTTTTATTAATCTAATAATAATAATAACAGTGATGGTATTGTTAGCTAAAACGTATAAAAGATCTTTGTTAACTGAAGTTGAAATAAAATATAAATATCAGATTAACTTATTTCGCCTTGGCAACTGGGTGAAGGACTAGAAACACTAACTACAATAAAACTAACATTAAAGTAAAATTAAAACTAATTGGACAAAAACAGAAATATTTTTTAATGAAAAGAAAAAATCACATACAATTACTACATTAATATTAAATTGAAAACTGAATATATATATATATATATATATATATATATATATATATATATATATATATATATATATATATATATATATATATATATATATAATTCTAAAAGAACATAAAACTGAAATAGCACTACAAAATAACAATAATAATACTAGTAGTAGTAATTTACATGAGATTGCATAGCGTATAAATATTCATTTCTTCAACCTATACCGTTAATTTTGAATGGCATTCAATGTATTGGATTATCTGCCATATACTCCTTGAAATTTGGTCTGTTTTTATATTTTATAGCTTTTTTTCCTATTCCTATTAAATCATATTGATTTGGAATAACAAGAGCTTGAATAAATTAGAAATTTTTGGGGGGTGATTTATCCCTTTAACAGCCCCTGCTTTCTCCTCACTCTTTTAAACTGGGTTTCATTAGAAAGAAAAGGGAAAAAATGAGAGCATTTTAGTCCACTCACCTCTTTATTTCCTTTCATGAAGAGCATGACGGGTGATTTATTGATTAGAGATTTCAGCCTGTCAGAAAAGAGTGTTTAAACAAGTCCAGTTGTACTGAAGGGGGCTGTTTGAGCGAGTGTGTATCTGTCTTTACCTGCTTTCCAGTGAGACGGTCTTGGGGAAAGTATTCTCAAGTTCACCAGACTCGACCAGCTCCTGTGGAGGATATCAAATATCTCTGAATCCCGATCCCTTTCAACTTGACTCCCACATGCACACTCTCCTTTCATAACTAACAGCTCCCTGCTGAGACAGTTTACCTCTCTGGAAAGGTAAATGCAGTATATTAATGAGGAAGGGCCTCTTGGACTCCAGAGGGAAGAGAGAGGATGGATGCTGGCTGATCCAGCCCTCCTCTCTCAGCAGGAGTGCTCTGCTTGATTTAAGCAGTATGAGCTCGCTGGGAATGTAAAGCAACATAAAGCTAATAACAGAAAGCTGAGAACACACACTGCATCAAAAGTCAATTTAAGATAATACGCATGGGATAAAACGCTCAACCATCAAGCAATGAAGAAATCGGTGTTTGGAAAAATAGGGAAATATCTAAAATACACTGCCATGCCCTGATTTTCATTGAATGCCATCAATAATGTTAAAGTTTCTTCTCGTATCTCGTCGACAACGGGATTTCTCGTACCTTTACGATGTCCAGTCCTCCGATGAGCTCTCCGTTGACGTACACTTGCGGAAAAGTGGGCCAGTTGGAGTAGGTCTTGAGTCCCTGTCGAACCTCTTCATCTGAGAGGATGTCAAAACTGCTGTACTGTACACTGTGGTCCTTCAAAATCTGAACAATCTGACGACTAAAACCTGCAACAGGTTAAAAAGAGTATCATTACTGCAGTGTGCTTTTTACTAGCTTGCACCTATTTAAAAGCTTTGAAGAAACAAAAAGCAAACTATTATATTTCAAATGTCATTACAATGACAACTAATGTTTTCATTTGTCATTGCAAAATTAAAATCAAGAGCTTTAAAGAAAGAAACTAAACATTTTATAAAAGCAAATAAACCTATTCATATTTTAACGTCACCACAATGACAAAAGTTGTGATTTATCATTGCATTTTCTTGTTTAAAGTTAACTTTTTTTGGTTTGACTGTGTACATTTTACTACCTTGCACTTGTTTTAAAGTTTGGAGGAAATAAATAAATAAAATAAACAGATAAATGTGTTTAAATATCTATCTATCTATCTATATGTGTGTGTGTGTGTGTGTGTGTTTGTGTGCGGTTAGTCAATTCATTTTTTTTTTTTTTTTTTTATACATGTTCCATTTTAATATCAATTAAGGTTTTAGTAACTCTGTTGTGCTTTTGTTTTATTATTTTTAGGTTGGTATATGTATTATATGGTTTTAATAAATGTAATTTTTTAAAATAATTATTATTATTATTTTAGTAGCAATTCATGTTAAACTATTGTGATAGATGTTGCTGATCTATTTTTTTTTTTTTTTTTTTTTTATGGTTTTAGATTAATAACTCCGTAATGGCAACAAAAGTTGTTGGTTTTTTTGTATGTTTTAGTCCCACAGTGAGTGAAATATCCAGAAATCACAACTACCCTGCTATCTGCAATCATAATTACCCTCTCATCCATTTTAGATACTACGCAATATTGGGCAACAAGCTATAACACAGTTGTACAATACAGTTTTCTGATTTCTGAATTTTAAATACTTCTGTTCCTATGAGCCGATACAAGTCAAAAATGAGAGAAGATAAAAAGAGAGAGAGGGATATTATATGGAAGGAGACAAAGAGAACAAGAAGCAAGAGAAGTGGCGCACAAGGAGGAGGGAGCGAGAGAAAGAAACAAGATCAGGAGAGAAGGATGTGCAAGGTGATGTGTAGAGTCTGTGTAGACCCTGCAGTAAAACACCCATTTTCATCTTGTGTGGCTCATGAGGGAATTCATTATAAAACAGCTCCAGGCGCCTCACTTGTGCTTATGCATTTGCTGGTATATTAGCTCAACTCTATCAGAGCGGGCAAACAGGCGGGCAGCTGCTTTCTCTGGCTCCGGGCGAACTCCACCAGCCATGCTGCATTGATTGCAGAGTTCTTTCCCCCTCTATGCCTGCACCTACAGGGGCTGAAGACCGTTCACTTTCGCCGACTCTGCTCCAGGAAAGTGGCGATGTTACAGCATTGTTCCTCTTTTCAAGGACAACCCACTCTGAGCGAGAAAGGCTGAGAGATCTGAACTGATACATGGACCCCTAACCTTTTAATTTGACATGTATAACTGCTTTAGAGTTAGCGTTAGCTGAACACTTGATCATTTGGCTCGACGCTTGCATTGGAACGAAAGAGCGTGTTTACATTTAGAACCCAATGCACGCTACCAACAGGCATGGCTCGCTCTCTGTGCATTATTTCTTGATTTGGGTATAAGCCAAGTGAATGAGAACATCAATAAGTTTCAGTATTATAATATCTCCGAGTCGGACCGACCCACTGACACCTAGCACGGCTTCAAATAACATCAACGGCGCCGAGCAACAGGTTCCGGGCTCAGAGACGAAGCGGCGTAAACTCGGAGGATCTTCTATTAATAAAGCAGAGCTGGAGGAGCTGGCAGCCGTTGAAAGCTCAACATCACGTTTGAGATTAGAGTTCAATATCGTTTTTAGTTTGATCTCAGGATGGCAAACGCCAGCATTCCCCTAGACCTTCCTCTTTACACAGACAAAACGTTGAGCGCTAAACTGCACCTCAGTCCATGACCAAATATGCACTTTGAACTATCAAAAAAGTATTTTGTTAAAAATGGGTGAAATTAATACGAGGATGTTTTCCAACTCTACACCACACATCTTTTACATGAGGAAGAAAAAAAAGCATGCCAGAAAATCAGCAAATCAAACAGAAATAAGCAAGATCAAGCTAACAGCCTAAAGTTAAACAAACTAAAGAATAAAACCTTATTAAGTGCTCAAGCTTTCACTGTGAGGATTTAATGAGTATAACTAACTTACAAAAGCAGAATATGTTCCTAATTTAGAGTGATTGCTTATCAACCAACGTTTGATAAACAAAAGTGGTTGTTCACACTTGTGGCTGCTTCAAAATCGACCAGTAGCCTCGTCAAGAGAATTTCAATTAATATGGATCCTTTCCACAGACTGTGAATGCAAGTCAATTTGGATAAAAAGCATTAATAAAATTGCATATTTTATATTGTTTATCTGCATGTCATGCAACCATTAAACAATACCAGAGAACCATTAGTATGCAAATGTAGTGTTAAACGGTTCAAAAAAAGATTAACTTAATATCTCAGTTGATTCATTCAAGAACATATTTAAGTCTGGGAATCACTGCCATACACACAGCTCAAAACACCCAAGAAGTCGTGAAAGCAGAGGTGCAATATGACAAAAAAGTAACTGAATGCACATTGCCCTGTGCTGCAGAATCTTCGTTGATTGCAACGGGAGCTATTCAGATCATCAAGTTAGAAACTCTGGGTCAAACCGAGCCAGGCTGTATTTTGGTGGAACTTGGAATATAGTGGTTCATCTATACTGACTGTCCATCGCTCTTAAGAAAGATGCAATGTACTTCTCTTTCCGTCCTGTTCATGCAACTTTGATTTGTGTCACTCCATCACCAACAGTTGCTGACCCCGTGTTAATTTATGCAAGTGAGTATATACGCGCGTGTTTACCACAGCGAGGCTCCTGGGGCGATCCCTTCATGAAGAGCATGCAGGGTGCGGCGTTGATCAGCCTCTTCAGTCTCTCGTTGAGATCCTCTTTAGGGACGTCCCCCGCCCTGGCAGCCCCGCCCCCACCGGACCCCAGCCGCTGCACCTTATTGGTCAGCTCAGGGGCATGCGCACCATCCAACCTGTCAATCTTCTCACCGCCCTAAGGGTTGTCGGTAAACAAATAAATAAAAAACACTCAAGAGTGAGTAGTGATAGATTGAGAGGGAGGAAGAAAAAAAAAAAAAAAAAAAAAAAAGCATTAATTTTTTAGGATGCTTGCCAGTTTGTTTAGATTGTTTGGAGGGAGAGAGAGTAAACAGGCCGCAGGCTCTCCTGGTTCTTTGACATGTTACACCGAGAGAGGGAAAGTCTTGCCAAGCCGTGTGTTTGTTTAACCTCCCATTATTTCTCAGTTGCTTGATTCTAACACGAGGAGATTTTGCAGCTCACATTACTTGATCGTTAAACTCAAGCTTCCCAACAGGCTCTGTTTTTCTAACCCCGCCTCCCTCTGCTAAATAAACGCTAAACACTACCGCAGCACACCTAACATAAATACAAGCTGTGTGTACTGAAAAACACAACCTGGCCTAGATATGCTTTATGAAACACAAAGAACAAGACATATTAGGTCTTCAATTCTTTTATTTAAATGTGTTAACTTTCTCTGCCTTTGAAACAACTTTTCTTCTAAAGTGAGAAAGGCTGTGTAGGCGAGGATAATTAATACTAGCCAATAATATCACAGCCTAACATTCACAATCCAGTCATAGAGTAAGTCACTAATTTTACATACAAAATGGTTTCATTTGTAATTTAAATAAGTCACTTTGAATGTTTTGGGAAAGAAGCAATCCATTTATTGAATTGCTGTTCACAGTTTTACTTCGGTGACCTGGTCTATTTATGATTAAAACAAACTTGGATAAACAAATACAATTTTAATAGAATAATTCATGCAACTTTTTTGTAACACTTTAACATTCTGCAAGGAACCAGATTTAAACCTATGTCATAAAATATGAATAAATATATTCAATATATGCTGTTCTTTTGAACCTTCAAAGAACTCAAAGAATCCTAAAAAATAAGAAAAATAAAAGTTATGTTTTCGACAAAAAAAAAGTCCAACATTGAAGATCAAATCAGCTTATCTGTATGATTTCTAAAGGATCATGACAATGAAGATTGGAGTAATGATGCAGCTTTGATCACATGAATAACTAACATTTTAAATATATATTAAAACAGAAAGTAGTTATTTTAAATTGTAAGTCTGCAGTCTGTTAAAAGGTTTAAATCATATATAATATAATGTTCCTATTTGTGGCAAAATTAACCTCCTACTCTCTAAAAACGTCCCTTTATTATATAAAAATAATAATTTTAGGTAAATGTGAGCACAGCTGGAGTCAAACGTGGAAGTTTTACCTTGAAGAAGAGGAAGGTGGGAACTGAAGTGATCTCATACTTTTCAGAAACCTCCGGGACTGCCTCTGCCTCCAGCTAAAAACAGAGAGAGAGAGAACTACTGTACTAATGATTCTTTATAATTCACATTAATAAAACATCACACGCATCAACATGTCAAATATAACACACGCACTGACAGTTTATATGGCAGTAAAAGAAACATATGACAGAAAACACACACACACACACACACACAAAACATTTCACATGAAATTGAAAACTAATACAAATCTAAACTCCACTGCCACAGCTACAACATGTAAAACACACTTCATAATTAATTTGCTTCTGATGATGATAATTATTGAAATTACATTTCTGGACACATAAACTGAACTTAAAAATGAATTTCTTAAAAGAACTCAAATTAAAAGCAAAGAGAAAATCTCCCATTCTGAATGTTTTCTAAGGAATTCCACATCATTTATTCCATATAGCTTATAAAAGGGCAGTTTTTGCTTGAAGAACTCTTCTGCTCTGCCGACTGTGTGATGAAAGGCAGTGTTAACCATTAACAGAAGGACAAATTTCTCTCTGCTGGTTTAAGGCCATGAGGAAGGTAAAGTCATTCAGAGCCCGAGGCATTTCAATGTGCTCCACTGTGAGCCGGAGCAGAGGGAGGAGAGCAGCTGGATCTGTGTTACTGGAGCTACAGCCGTTTCACCATCAGTAAGAGCCCGGTGCACACAGGAACATTTGATACATCAGATATTGTACACATTTATTTGGGATAAGAAAATGCATTTAATAAAAATAAAAATGAAATCATACATTTTAAGTTCATATAAGAATGTATTACCAAATAACAGAAAAAAAAAAATATTCTGGAAAAATAATAATTTAAACACAAAGTCACAATCTTTCTTCACTTTTTGTGAATCTATGAAATATTTCCCAGTAAAACGGTCTCAGAAATGGGAAAAACCATGGGATGGGTCTTGATTTTAGCTGTCTATAATTGCCTGGATCACAGAATTGGAAATCATTGATAAACAATGAAATATTCCATTAAAAAATGACTTTAATAAAGTAAATAAAAATGATATATCTTAAACCTGTTAAAATACAAATATTAAATTAAAATCCAATGCAATTTTTAATTATAATCAATAATTTATACGTGCACTAAGTAATAGGTGTTCCCATAGATCTTAAAAAATGTAAATATTTATTTTTTTCATTATACTTTCATTGAAAGAGTTCTGTCATTTGCATTTATACAAACTGGCCAGATAACAATGCATGAAAAAATTCATAACACAGCTCTGCTGGTTTTAGCAGCCAGAGAGGTCATTTCCTAGCCACAGGTATGATTTGGAGGTGACTGGAGTCCGTGGGAAACTTGTCTGGAAACAAGCTTTCTTTTTAACCAATTCTGCTAATGAAACTACACTCCACAACGGCATTTAACCACAATTTGCACAAATTAAGCATGAATGTTATTGTTGAAATGATTTCCAGAATAGCCGTGAGTGTCAGTGGTACCCATACCTTCACAAACATGGTGTGTTTGTGCTCTTTGGCTAATTCTGCCATCACATCGTTCATCTGCGAACACTGCGGAGCCCATGCTGCATGGAAATGGACAACGGTGAGGGACCTGGACAGAGGACAGAGAAGCAATGATGTTGAGCTTAAAAGAAACCTGGATCACAGAAGCTGAAATTGCTTCTTTTTTTTTTTTTTGGGAAATACAGATTTAAAGCAAATCCATGTAGATCTGAATTACAATTTATTTAAATGTGAATCTAGACCAGGGGTCTACAAACTTGGTCCTGGAGAGCTGGTGTCCTGTAGAGTTTAGGTCCAACTCTAATCATACACACCTCAACCATCTAATCAAGGTCTTACTAGTATACCTTACTTGAAACTTCCAGGCAGATGTGTTCAGGTGTGATAAAATCTGCAGGACCTATTTGGAGAACCCTGCACAGAATCATTTAATTGTCTGTTTATAGTGCTCCTCAACAATGACACCAGATGAACAGGCTCTAACGTTACCAGTATTCAATGAAGAATCAAACTGACCCATGCTATTTCGGATTTAACATACAGGTTTGGACTGACATGAGGGACACAAGGATTCGTTTAGGGACATAGTAAACAATGCTAACTCAGCCTAAAGAGGTCTGGTTATGAGAAAAGACCAATAAGTTATAAGCCTAATATTCATAATAACAACAACATCAGACTTTGAGTGCAACCTCATGAATTTCCAAAGGCTTCTAAAAAAACAAATAGACATATTACAGAGAGCTGAATATTAAAACAATCAGTCCATAATCACGTGATGTAGATCATATTAATCCATCGATATAGATTTGCATCACATGTACTTAAACGTTACCCTATCTGAGCGGGCCATCGGTTATTTCATTCTCAACTCTATAAACGTTTCATTCTCGTGTATACATGTTAAATGAGTTACATATCTGTTCGATATTAATTAAATTTTGAAAGACTTAAAAAGGGATTTATTTTTCACTTACTTGTTGTTATTTTTCACTTACTTGTTGTTATTTTTTAATAATTCCTCGAACTGTTTTAGTGATGTCGCGTCCGTGAGGTTCGCCATGCTGCCAGACATTACTAAGAGATCATCGAACCCTTCATCAGGACACTGTACTGAAGCAAGACATTACTAAACAATATACGATATCAATACCATCGAACACAGACAGTTTTGGAGAAATATTGAGTTGAATATTAAGACGTTGCCAAATATATAAACATTTGAATTGTATAAGTACTATATTTTAAGTCACCTTTTCAGCTTTCTTACATCTTTCTGAGGTGAAATGTACAGTTAAATAACTACAAGATTCAGGGGTTAAAGGTAACGGTCTATTAGGCAGTCGTTTTATTGCACTCTTTTTATATAGTTTTTTTTTTTTTTTTTTTTTTTTTTTTTGCTTTTATTGAACTGATTGAAAACATTTCAAAGAGTTATCTCAGAACAATCAAATAGCAATGATAAAAAGACTTACAGACAAAAGATACAAATTGTGTATATAAGTCACACAAAATAGGTTAAAAAAAAAGAACAATACTATAATACTATAAATTTACTAAAGGTGTACTAGAAATGTACAGCATTTTATAGAAAGTAACAAACTACAAAATATTACAATAGCAAATAGTTTGTCTATAAAAAATGATGTCTCCTTTTGTATATAATTGTAAAATCTGGTCTGATAAGGGGTTACCTTGTGCATCCCAAAATACTGGTACTAAACTAATTTTAAAGTCTGCATAAAGTGAAGTTTTCAGGTCTGCTGGTCTTAAAAAGTCTTAAAATTCACCCTTCCACAAATTAAAGCCTAAAAAAGTCTTAAATAGGAGCAGAGTTTTAAATCCATAAAGTTGGTTTAAAGTTAATTAAAGGCATTATATATATATATATATATAGTCATTAAATTAAAGTAATGCAGATCTATCAGAAGCTGTATTTTCAAACATTTCAGCATTGCTAATAAAAGACATTTACATTTTGAAACTGATGGATTGTGCTCCATTTAATTTATTCCTTAAACCAGGAGTGTCAAACTCAATTTCTGGAGGCCTGGAGCCCTGAAGAATTTTTTTTAAACCCTGCTCCAACACATAAGCCATGCAGTTTTCAAATAAGCCTGAAGGACTTGATTAGTTGGATCAGGTGTGTTTAATTAGGGTTGGATCTAAACACTGCAGGGCTCTGGCCCTCCAGGAATTCAGCTTGACACCCCTGCCTTAAATTTTCTTTACTTACTAATACTAAAAATCTGACATTTAACATCATGAACCCTGATTTTACATTTAAAGTACCATTGTTTTGTTTAGTACTGATCTTTACCAAAAAATAAATAAAAATAAAATTTATAGTAATCATTTTATACCAAATATACTATATTTGATATTTTTCTGTGTGGGTTACAAATAATATTCCCCTCTTTATGTCTAAAGGGTGTGTGGATAGCATGCCACTTTTTATAAAATGACACATTCATCATTTTTTTTGGTGCAATTTTCACACACACATACACACTCAATCTACCCACAGCGCTTTCACTGGACGGTGTTGATACAAGCAATATGATTGCCTTTGGAAATAGTGTACTTCCTGCAAATCAATATTTATTCATGAAGAAAAAGAAATGCACATTTTGAACGGTTTTCCCGCAGGCCAGAGTACCTACCAGCTGATCTAACCACTACGACACGAGAACAGTCAGCATATATGAATAGCAATTTGCGTAGGGTTAATGAACATTATACACACAATGTGTTGAGTGAAGCTGATCTGTGTCACATCAATGTTTCTCTCTGTCTCTGACAGGGCCATATAAACCACATCATGAGGTATTGATCAGCATTGCCAATGGCTCCTGGAGAAAATGAATCGACTGAATAAACGGCCGATATAGAGAAACAATCAGCAGGTTTATCTGTACCATGTGCGGTTTTCCTGCATGCTTTGTGTCTTCCATGCATTTCCCAAATCTTCTCACCTAGTGCTGTTTTACCTACATTAGTATCTATCTATCTATCTATCTATCTATCTATCTATCTATCTATCTATCTATCTATCTATCTATCTATCTATATATCTATCTATCTATCTATCTATCTATCTATATATATATATATATATATATATATATATATATATATATATATATATATATATATATATATACATATATATATATATATATATTAAATGTAAATTATGAAAGGGTTTTCAGGATTAAATGTTATTTCATGTAGATTTGTACTTATTTGTGTGGTTTAACATTTCAGTTACATTTAATTTGGTCATTAAATGCCCATGAATGTATTTTCACTTTATATGAATGATATTTTTGTAGATATATTGTTCTTCTTTTAATAGATTTATCTTTTTTTTTTTCTTTTAAAACATTATTGATTGTTGGAAACATTTCAACACATTCAGTGATTTAACCTATATATATATATATATATATATATATATATATATATATATATATATATATATATATATATATATATATATATATATATATATATATATTTAAAACCAATCCAGAATATTTTGCGTAAAGTCTAATTTGATTAAAGCTTTTGTGTTTTGTGTTTTCTTTAGAGCCAATTCAGGCTTTTCAAAAAAAAAAAAAAAAAAAAAAAAAAATCAATACATGCTCTTCCCCAAAGTGCGCACAAGATGGCAGTGTCCCATTCCGTTTCTCTTCCATGGGGACTTGGACAACTCGCTAGTGTTTAAAAGCCAGCTTTTAAATATTTAATACCACCATACATCTGTTTCTGTGTTTAATTAATTTGAAATATCCCTGGTATTTTATTCTTAAGTTTTACAATACATGCATTTTTTATTGGTCCACTTCAGTCCGAGCCACATAACATATCTAACCCATCCTTAACATTCTTATGAAGTTTCATCTTCTCAATAATGACTCTGATTAATAAAAAGAACACCTGCAACACATGTTGATGCTTTTTCCATATCAGCTATTCCCCTCAGACAGCAAGTTTTAATACTCATTTTGACATGAGCATCTCTTCTAGCAGATATGACTTCCTCAAGCTGCGGCCAGCTCATAAAACAAGCTTCTCCTACAAGAGACTTATACGAGTGGCCCTGTATTCATAAGTCATAGTTTCTGCTCCTGTAAGTTATAAAGGAATTACCTCAGCTCAGGAGAAGCCGTGGGGACGGGTCGAAGTTTGTGCTAAGTCAACCAAGATGGATTTAAGTATATTACCAGCTCAATCTTCCTCACCCTCCCTCAGTGTTAGCTTTTGTCGGTGGAGAAATGAGAGGCAGCGTTCAGACAAAGCTTGACCTCTTGGGGCCGGCTCTCAGAGCCTAGATTTTCAATAATGTAGGACAATAAAGCTTAGTCCTATAACCTACTGCAATATGCTACAAGTGTAAAGAGCTTAGCTGCTAATAAAGGAGGCCGAGGAGTGAGAGCGCGAGCGGGGAAAAAAACAACATCTCATCTTCAGAACTCATATTTGGAGATCAAGTGCGGCCCATAAGAGCTTTTCATAAGGACAGTAATGAGATGCCGAGGAGATCAGACCGGTCAAGCCTGACAACTGCTATCTGACACAGTAGATATGAACACGAGTCCCTCTGAGCACTTGTGACAGGTGCACATATATGTTTGTTTAGATGTTGGTGCTTTCGGCCTCATAGATGAGTTATTATTTTCCTCTCCAGCCCCCTCTGCTCTCGCGGTGACCTGATGCTGTGTGGACCTGCTCCTGGTTTCCCGTAAGTGGCCCAGGTTGCCGGTGTGTTCTCCTTAGGGAGACAAAGGGCTATTATGGGTTTATTGTACAGATCAGCGGGGTCAGGGTACACCGTGTGCACATGCAGGGGAAATTTCTGGTTCGTTTTCGTTGTCAGCAGGGAGGAGGAAAACCAATCGAGCGTTCTAACATGCTGACTAACTGCTTTCTTGATTATATATGCGTATTAATGATGAAAGTATTGTTGGCTGAGCTCTTACAAACAAAGGTTCGTTATTGGCATAGTTTATGATTCCATGAGGAATGGAGGAAACATTCCAAAGCTTCTTTATAGTGGAAAAAAGATTCTTTAGATTGTTAAAATGTTCACACACTAAAAAATAAAATGGTCCTTATAAGAAATGATCACTGGAAGGTTCTCAGTGGAACCCAAAATGGTTCTTCCATTATGGAAACTTTTTAAAAAGTGTATGTTCGCAAAGGAATACACCTTTTAAATAAATGTTCAAAAAGGGGTTTTCTCATAGGCATTAATGGTTCGATGAAGAACTTTTAACATCCATGGAACCTTTGCATCGCACAAAAAGTTGTGTATAGTTGAAAAAGGCTCATTAGATTATTAAAATGGTTTTCAAACTAAGAAACAATTTGTTCTTTTAAAAACTGACCACTGAATGGTTCTTTGTGGAACCTAAAGGATATTTTCTCCACTATGAAGAACCATTCGTGCTCCATGGATGTTCTTTTTTTTTTTCTTCTTTTTCATAGAACCACTGATGCAAAAAAAAAAAAAAAAAAAAAAAAACTTACTACATAGCATATTTTTAATTAATACTAAAAAGTGAATATGAGTGGCAGCAACTTATATTATAATTATTATACTATAATAATTATATTACACCGGAATTGGAAGATCAGTTTAAGTGCATTGCATTGTGGGATACACCATTACACACAAAAGAACTTCAAACCGTAGTATGCTACATTGCTGTCACACGGCCACATAATTTGTGTAAAAATGACTTAAGTTTTGGCAATTTAATCAAATAATAAAAAAAAAGAAATAAAAAAAAAAAAATCAAGGCATGGCCTTTGATGTAAAAAATAAATAAATAAAATATTTTTGGGGGGGAGCATTTCTCCTCCCTTTTAACAAATAATAAGTCTGCTATTGTGCTGTCCTAGTTGGACTATTTCCCTACAGTCTTTACCTCTGCCAGTTTTTGGTTGAGAAGCACTACTTTATCCATTCTGAAACAGTTGTGGACATAAACTGTTATTTACTGTAGAAAAACAGTAAATTTAGTAGAATTTAGTAATGCTTCTATGAACGTAGCCATTAAAACCGAACAAAAAGGAACTATTGTTATACGCAGGCCCTCCTTTAGACTCAAGAATATCGTTAAAGCTGCATTTTCCTCTAGCTCAACGGGAAATCTAAGTTAAAGAGTCTAAAGGCCGAAATGTAGCAGTGACAACATTTCCGTCTTTCCTCTGCCTCTTCCTGAAGTTTAGGCCCGTCTCTTTCATGGCTGTGTTCTTTTCTGGATCTCATATACTCTTACACCATTTCCACCTACTTTGTTTATGAGGCTTTGATCCACAATATTCTAGGCTAAGTTACACCCATGCTCTGCAAGGTGAACCTGTCGGCATTGTTCCCAACAGGAACCTAATACTCGTGGAGTCTTTCCTCTCTCCTCTCAAAAAACTGCTCTCTTTAGTAACACAATTCTCCAAAGATGCTGAACAAAAGGTCATGCACAAAGACACAATTTTATGCTCCTTTAATGAGTCAAATTTGCTACCTCTGCACTCACTTAAAGATACTTTGCTAGATAACGGCGCATTATCAAAACCCTCGTCAATAAAGGGCGTAACTCTTTGAATGCGGTTAAAGGGAGAGAAAAGTGTAAATGCACCACGCGGGTGACCTGCGTATTTATGACCATTTTGCACTGTTAAGATATCTACATCTTTCGGCCTAATCTTTTGATGTTTCCTGTTTATGAATGGCCTGAAAGCTGCACATTGTGGGAAAGAATAAAGAGCCGTGGAGGTGTCTGCATTATATCTGTTAAAGAGACTCTCAGAGACATGAATGTGGGGCACTGATTCATTGTTGCCTCATTCAGACTTTAATGGAAGCCTTTTGTCCTAAATCTTTAGATCCATCCATTTACAATCACATCTGACAATGCTCTCATAGACGGTTAATATGCATTTGTGGACTGGTGAGGTGGCTTTCGTAAATTGATGATTTGGAAGGGATTCACTGGATTGTTTATTTATTTCATTTTTATTGAATCAATATCCCACTGCAGAGAGATATTGTAATGTGTAACCTTTACCCAATATGTTTTATTCATCTTCAGAGAAAAACGTGGGATGCAGAGGCCATAATAATCAAACCACAAATTAATCTGACTGCAAACAATATGTGGTGAAACCTCCCAATTATCATAAAATTAAATGAGAAGAATGCAATGCTTGAAAATTTGCTTGAAATATAAGAAAGTGTCATAGAGGATTTCTTTTGTTCTACCTCGGGAATCCTTCATGGTCTGAACATAATCATATGAAGGTGTCTAGAACATCTTTATCAAATATTAATGCCTCAGGATGTCAAGGTCGGTGGATGATAAAAACAGCTAGAGAAATGGATGATTTAAATTGTGGACCTCACAAAAACATGTTTCTGGTCATATCTGATTATTAATTTTTTAAATAATAAAAAAAAAGGTTAAAATAAGAAATAATATGTTGCTTAATGAAAATAAAGCAGTGCAGTGAGTTTTTGGTATAATACACTGACTACAATTTAGGGCAGAAGGTGTTTAACTTTAATAATAATGCTATATGGCCTTGACATGTTCTTGACAGGATTTGTGATATTCAACCATAAAGTGTCTTTATAGACATACACCTGAATTCATGCGGATAGGCTAATAGAATATCATTTTCAATATTATGTCTGTAGTCTATTTTTATTTTATTTTATAAGTTTCAAAACAACGCCACCATATTTCTATTGTTTTTACTGAATTGTCTGTTGTGTGATATATGTCACACTAACCATGTGCAAATTTGTAGCTTGTGCTTTGAAAGAAACACACATCAAGTCATGTAAAAGGTGCTTTTATTTTTTCTAAAAGCCACATCTCTTAGCATCTCTCGCTCTCCTGGGAACGAGGACCTCGACGAGACCTCTTTCCCTTCAGTGAAAAAACAAAACAAAACAAAAAACAATAGCACAACTGATGCGGGTGTATTTGAAGGTTTTTTTTACTTAGCCCCGATCACCTCTGTGGCTCTTAGTGAGCCTTGACAGTGCTCGAAGCTCTCCAGGCGCTCAAAGCATTCCCCACAGACCCGCACAACATACATGATGCCATGAAAGCATGTAGAGTAGCACTGGCGTGTCGACCTGTCAGTCAGGAGTCAGACGCCGCTAACAGTTGAAATGCTGGAAGTGTTCGAGCATGTACACACACACACAAACAGGCCTCTTTCGCTCTGCTTCCCGTCAGGCTGCTTTGTCAGAAGAGACTGAAGTGAACAAAAGGAAGCGAGGCCCACGTGTGTCATGCAGGAAGAGAGCAAAAGCACCTAATGCTCGCGTTTTATCTTCTCACTCCCTCCTGATAGAGAAAATAAAGCATAATCTAGATTAATAATGCATGTTGAGTTCACAGCCCCCCTGTCTTGTTTGTAGCCCATCTACGCAGCAGCAGTCGTGGTAAATACATCGGAGGATGTTTACCGAGGAAGCCGCGCACCTGGCTTTAAAGGTTAAATCAAATCTGAGTCAAAGAGGGGCGAACTTGCAGCCTGTCCCCTGAGGAAGCGCAGAAAGGTAAAGAGAATTAAGACGCATGCTGTTCTTCTGGGGAGGAAACTTTGCGGTTCTAGGCAATGACAGGCCTGTCGATTCACACTCACGAAGATTCAATTCACATCTTTCTACTCACCTCCGGCAGCCAAAGGGGATAAACATGCTGCTGGCTGTTCTCTGATTAGCTTGAAATATAAATTTGAGGCAGCGTAAAATGCTGGAAAACACCTGCGAGTGATAGAGTTGAGCTTCCTCTGAAATTTGTTGCTGCATTGACAGTTTTTCAGTAATGATTTCTGCCATAAAACAACAATAAACTATAGGCTATATGTTATGTGTGTGTGTGTGTGTGTGTGTGTATTAGTTGTATATTTATACATATATCCACCCTCAGGTGAGGTGTTTGAATCTTAGCTTGCACAAAAAAAGCTTGCTTATATTTTTTTTGCATCATATATATATATATATATATAGAGAGAGAGAGAGAGAGAGACAGAGAGAGAGAGAGAGAGAGAGAGAGAGAGAGAGAGAGATAGTATATAATATAATGTATTATAATGCAAAAAAATATATATAAACAAGCTTTTTCCACCCATCTCTTTGATTTGAAAAGAAACAATTTTGCATGAAATATTCCAGTTGTTTTTTGTTGTTGTTGTTGTTTTTGTTTTTATACTGTTTTCTTGGGAATATTTCAAGTGATAATAAGTTATTTTTTTTCTTCATGTGTCCTCAATATCACTTGTCATCCTGAAATGTATTTTGTAAAATCTTTTTAAATTACAGACACTCCTTAATGACATTATTATCATCATCCAGGCAGGAAGTGACATCACTTTGGAGGGAAAACAACAGAACAAATATTAGTGAGTAAGAGCGATGAATTTGTTGAATTCTGTTGTTTTGGTATTGCACTCTTACATATAAAGGTGCTACACGATGTCATAGAAGAACTTTTTTTGTCTAAATGGTTCCATAAAGAACCTTTCTGTTCTTCAGCTTATAAAAAGGTAAGAAAGAGATGGTTCTATTAAGAACCTCTGACTGAATGGTTCTTCCATGTCATCGCTGTGAAGATACTTCTTAGCACCTTTATTTTTTAAAGTGTAGATGGTCTGTCTCTTTCTAGAACATCCCATCTGGTTTAATGAAAGAAATGTGCTAACAAAAATAAGCTTCGTTATATAAACATTGGTTAAATAACACAAGTTCAAGCTGACACACTCATGTAAGTTTATAATTTATAATATATTACGTTTCAGTGTCTGATTTTGACCATTAAAGGTCTGTGAAATCCTCTTATACTTTTTATGAGTTGAAAGAGTGTTTTTGCTCAAGTTGAAGTTGGCAAATGTAAAATGATCTGAGCAGTTTAGATTGTTTGTAATCCAACTGATGTGTGAAATGTTTCAAGTTGTGTTCATTCCAGTCAATGGTTCTGTAAAAAGTCCTTAAATTGAAGCACATTCTGAGAACAGTCTTTTATGGCCCATAGTTCACATTCAAACCCATTTCACAATGAGTTATGAGTTTATTTTCTGCTCCAAACAGGAAATAACATGTACACACGAGTGCATCAATTTTATTTATTGCATATTTAGCCCATGCCACAACTCAATGAACAAAATCATCATAAACAATAAACACATTTCTTTGCGCGGCCCCTGTGATCAAAGCTTTGGCTGCTTAATCTAAGCAATTAATCCATTTATCAGCTGTGCATGCACTAACAAACATGCCCTCCATATGCTGTTTCCAGCACACCCTCTTCCTCGCAGAGCAGCTCAGGAATCTAGGGCGGCTCTTCACCAAGGCGATGTTCACCACAATCACATCGTTGTTCATTCCCTTAGATTTTTAAATCAGTGGAAATGAGACGAGCATTTCAGCGCCTACAATCTTTTCAAACTTCTGCACATACACACACACATAAAAAAAAAAAAGAGAAAACAATACATGTGAAATTGGGGGTAAAAGATTTTTGAACGCAGATGCTGCATTTAACTGTTTAATTTAAAGCTCTGTAAATTTTTCACAGTTTTTTTTTTTCACCTCTGTGGTACACAGTGCCAGCTGACAGCGCTTATTTTAAGCATTTTGGGGAGGGTGCTTTTTTTTTTTTTTTCACGGCTGCATCTTCATCTTCCTGTCTGTTAATAATGTAGTGTTCACACATCGGAATGATCTTCACGTTCTCCATCTGAGCAGGTTTCCTTTCTTACTTTCTCTGCCTTTTTCTTTGGTTTTGCAGGTCTTAGATTCTCTGACAGCATCTGTCAAAACCTACTGCTTTACAAAAACACAGACATTCAATGAAAAACCTTTAACTTGAAGACCGCACAACTAAATTTGATGTTTAAGTCAATTTTGTGTTCCATTAGGAATCAAACTATCATGAGCGACATTCACTAATAAACTGTGAATATTGTGTTGATTGAGCTACTACACAGTGGGATCCAGATTTTTTTTTTTTTTTTTTTTTTTTTGATTATTATTATTACAATTAAACCAAGATTGAGAATAAAAAATAGCTATTCTAGGTCACCAATCAAATACATGCAAATAAGAGACTCATGTAACAAAATGTTCTTAGTTTTCTCATAAGATTCTGTAGAACTTTCTATGTCTGAATTACACAATTAAATGAAGATCCACTGCTATGTTCTTCATACCATAGTCAAGTACTCTTAAATGTATTTTATTAAATGATGCTGATTCTGTTAGGAAATTATATTACTAAACAAACACCTTTGGAGAAATTGAACCTTGAATTTAGTTTTTATCTAAAGCATACTTTATATATACTATTTCAACTTGTTACTAGACATATAAAAAATAGTCAATGAATCTGACATGGAGTTAAAAAGCCAAACGACCCTCTTTGTCAACATGTGTGCTGCTGTGATTAAAGCAAATGGGTGACACTAAATACTAAGACGTTCTGCAATTCATAAAATTGTTATTCCACTCTGTAAATTTTGCACTAAATGAACAAATCCCCTGCCTTTTGGACCCCACTGTATATCTTGCCCAGCATCTTTCACAGTTTGGAGTGGCACTATTCCACTAAAGTTCCTCTTAGATATGTGAAAGTAATGCATCCCATAAACGGTCGCCTGGTAATTTCGAGGAATCCACATCTGATGTTTTGTGTTGTACTTAAAAATGCATAAAATGCTGTTTTTAGGAAATAAATAATTCCACCAGCTGTTTTCATCTCCATCTTTTGAGGAATATCATTAAAGAGTCTGTTTGTTTGCTTCCTCTGTGTGATTAGAGGTTCAGTTATGCACGTGGGCGGCGTCGAACATCTTTAGAATGAAACTGTGTGAATCTGCAAAGATGCAGTAGAATCCACAGAAGACGGTGTTATCCCCACATGGTGCAAAACACACACACACACACACACACACACATTTAGACTGCCTTCCCAGCCATGAGACTTGTCACTACTGTGGTCTGATTCTAGACTAAGCTGTTCGTTCACCATCCAGAATGATTACTTAGAAGTATAATTCTTTAGTCATTTGTGAAATTAAAAATGGCCCTTTTGGGTGTGAAATTGTTTTTTTTTAAAAAGGGTTTATTGACACAATTCAGAAAGTATATGCCATTATTACATCAAAACAATGAATGACATAAAAGAATTAACTACTAGACTCTATATCAATATTAAGGCTACTCAATTAAAAAAGCATGGGCTAATAATGCACCTGGATACAATCTGACCTGCCATTATGTGGATGTAAGACACGTTTCTAAGTGAGTGTTCGCCTCCACACTCATGCCAGTACCACTGGGAATTTAAACTGCAACGTAACACAGCAATAAGGGGCTGTGTGAACTTTGACCTGCTGACCCTCCCTATTAGAGCTGGCAGCTGGGGAATTTCGTTTTGATACAGCAAGGCAGTCACTAACAGTGCCGCTTGGTGCTACGAGTTGTCATTTCTCACATTTTCAATTTCTTTCCTCCGTAGTTTTCATTTCATAGCGTTGACCTTTTTGACTCTGTCATGTGGAGTGTTTGGGTGATGTGCTCTCAGGAAATAGCAGGAAGTTCCGAATGATCAATTGTGTTCTACATTCAGTTGTCTCGTTGCATCTTAATAGTTTGCAATTAAGTGAGAATTATTTTGGTTTGGCAGGTTAATCTGATAATAAAATTTGATATTTCCTATAGAAACATCTGTCAGCATGTACATTAGCTTTAACCATCAGCACCACCTTTCCATAATGCTATTTTAGTAAATAACACAAAAAGATAAGCAAATAGCAAATTATCGAAGTGGAAACATAAAGATTATAATGGCTATACACAATTTATTTCATGTGTAAGCATTTACCTTATCTACTCTTAAACGTATGCACAGAAAATAATAATAGCTAATTATTGTCAATGCATTATTGAAAGGGATTTGAATGTTTATATCTGTATGTTTATTTTTGATCACTTCTGTACACTGATACAAAAATGATCATTTTTCAAAGTGAATTTCACATTGAATTCAATGTTGCTTGCTGATTCTTAGTAATTATTTGTGAGATTTACTAGCAACTTATGAGTTAAAAATGGTTACTTCCTAAACATTTTGTGTGTGTGTGTGTGTGTGTGTAGATAACTTACTTTAAAATAAGAAATTAAAATCACACATTCAGCAACAAGACTGTTTTTTTGTGTTGTTTTGTTCTGTTGTAAATATTCTATTCTATTCTATTCTATTCTATTCTATTCTATTCTATTCTATTCTATTCTCCATTAGATGCAGGTTATTCTATTCTATTCTATTCTATTGTCCAGCAGATGCAGGTTATTCTATTCTATTCTATTCTATTCTATTCTATTCTATTCTATTCTATTCTATTCTATTCTATTCTATTCTATTCTATTCTATTGTCCAGCAGATGCAGGCTCTGACCCGGGACTGCGACAACAGGGTCTTTTTACGCCCTCAGGCCTGTAGGTGGGGCAGTGGCACCACATAATTGTCCTCTCGCTCTCCGTGCCAGAAAAGCCCGAGATCGTCTCACCTACAGGGGCAGAAGTGACTGAACGCCTATAGAAGGGCCTGAATAGACAGACCGGCGGCTCTTCCTCTCGGTCACCAGATGTTTAAACTCCCAACGAGCGTCTGATTTGTGAAAATAACTGGAAGAAAGTAGGTCAATCACGTCTCGTGAAGGACGTGCTGCTGGTGACAAACTCGTTGCAGGGTGAGGTGTTTAAAACGATACTTGAAATCTCTGTCAATGGTGGTGTATGTCTGCGCGCGCCCTGGCGCGTGCGTGGGGCCCAGAGCGCAGGTGCAGCTGACGGCCCCGCGCCGTTAATTACTCCGGTAAACTTTGTAATCACGAGAGTTTACGGGATCTACTGAAATGAGGTGTATCTGACCCGCTCAGTCTCTTTTCAGAGCCCATTTCCACTGGATATTTTACATGTTAATTGTGTAGAATGGCTCTCCGCTCCTTTCTTTCTATAGGTGCTGCCTGGAGCTGCGCCTCGGGCTCTTTCTCTCTCTCCCTCTTCATTTCAGCAGCAGAATGAAAATGCTAATTATTATATGGCAACCTCGACATAACCAGCCCATTTCACATGTTCTGCTGTTTTCATTTAAAATCAGCTGTGAACCACGATCTTTGTTACACTGACACACAAAGAGAGAACTTTAGGTTATAAATGACATCTATTATTATTGTTATTATTATGTTGTTTAATCTTTAATAATGATTTATACATTTATAATTCATATAGCCTACTTAATATTGTAATTTGAACTTTTAATTGTTGTTGTTGTTATTGTTTATACTTTTAATATATATATATATATATATATATATATATATATATATATATATATATATATATATATATATATTTCAACAACAATAATAACATTTAAAACAAAGCTAATAATAGTATTTTATTTATGCTTGTCAATTTTATAAGGCAATTTATATTCAAGTCGGTCTGGTGCATGTTAGGCTGCGTTCGAAACATCAAATGTAATATATCAAATAAGAATACTGTGTGAATAACCAGAATAAATATTATAATGAAACTAAATAGGTAAATGTATATTTAGTATATGATGAATATATAGGAACGGTGACCTGTTTCATGTCGTCAGGCAGCATATGAGGTTTGAAGTTATTTCCAGCCAAGTATAGAGCTGAAGTTTGTAATTGTCACTGGAGTTGTATTGGGACATCTGCTCGACTGTATCAAAGCCGACACGAGAGTCCCAGCGGCTGAGCAAAAATCTGAGTTAATTAGCGCGATACATGTTTAATTAAAGCCAATTACAATATCTAAAATTACCTAATCGAAACCTGTTTTCACAGTGAAGGTGCCCTCAGCACGATCTGTTTCACACAGAAATAACACATGCATTCTGCAGCACATGCACTCTGTGCTTCTGCGCGATACAGATGCTGCTGGATATGGAGATTTATCTTTTTCTTTATCTTTTTTTTTTAATCTTTTGGTCTGCAAAATAAAACCATCAGCAGATACTGGACACGACGGGGTTTCATACGATATAATACTTTTATTGGAGATTTATTGTTTTCTGCAGCAACACCACATTATATTTCACTGTTTAATGTATATGTGTGTGTATTTAAAATATTTTGGACTCTTTAATCGGCGAAATAATTGTTCCTTAACATGTGATGATAATCATATCAGACTTTGCCTTCTATTTTATTTTATTTTTTAAGTATTATTTATTTCATTTATTTATTTATTTATTTATTTTTGAAAGGCTTTCCCATCGTCTTTTTATTTATTGTTTTATTCAGACTATTTGACGCTTGCAAATATATATCCAATGCGCGACCATTGTGAAGTGATACATTCTGGCACTCTTTAAGAGAAAATCAGAAACTGATTGGCTCATGTTTGATCGATAATAGACTATTGATTAGCGCTCTTCCACGTTTAATTGTGCTGTGATCTCAAACGCTGTTTCACTGTTGCGTCGAAAGGAGGCGCTCTTCATCAAATTTCTCTCAAATATTAAAAGCTGCTCCGCCAAAAGCTCCTGCATTTTTCTTAGGGAAAATTAATACATTTCCACGTTTATTCATTCAGGCTGATGTTCAAATTCCACTTTGCGGGAAATAATGATATTGAGATTTTTCATATCGTTAATGATATTTTATACGAGGTAAATTATTAAGCATATTGTTTGAATATTTGTCTCCTGTTAATGTAAACTATTATTTATTCTCATATTTTATTTTTGATGTATTTTATTATTTGTTTTTCAGTCTTTATTTCAAACCGCTACAAATCCACAATTTAGAAATATATGAACTTGTTTCATTATAAAACATGTATAATAAAACGGGCAATACAATTTAATGCAATATCTGCGCTTGCTCTAAGCACAACTTTATATAATGGCGCAAGAAACTACAATAAAGTAATAGGGAAATGTGTCGCGAATAGTATTGCACATAATTCAACAAGATTTTATTTGCCCTCATTTTCCTTTTTCTGATCATTAACGATGTAATTAGTTGTCATGATTAAAGCGAAGAGAACATATGCAACAGTTTAGAAATGCAAAGACGAATGATTGATTCCCCGTTTGTCATGCACTGACGTTTACGCATCTTTGATTTCCATCTCTCTCCCTCTTTCTCTCCCACATTCCCTTTTAGATAGGCTAAACCAACTACGAATATAACAATTATTTATAAGAGGGCTTGGTTTAAAAAGCATGCAAATATGAAATTTAACTCTTAAAAAAAATCGTTCGTTTCCATATTTATTTGTGATGCTCGCAAACACAGAACTGAGACGTTTGGAGTTGGCATATCCGCATAAAACATAGAAACTTGAGCATCTATATTCCGAAAGTAAATCATCTTTCAGCATCTCTACATGAGTTATGATGAGCTGGTTCACGCCTTTCACTACATGGCGTGCTCTCTGAGTGGTCAGTGTCCGATTTTACGCACCCAGAATCTCAGCACTGCTAATTTAATTTAATGTCTCAATGCAATACCAGCCCGGACGCATGCACATGTCAACGCTTTTCTGTGATGTTGGAGACAGACAGGCCCTCACTCTCTCCAAGCTATTTTTTTTTTTTTTTTTCCGGGCATGCCTACCCTATACAGCTTCTCTAGAGTTTTGCAGGTGTCATTTCTGTTCCAGACCTTTAAGATTAAAACTGGGCTTTAGGTGATTTGGCGCGCGCAAAGATGCAAATAGGAAAGTCGTGGAGCGCTGGTATGATGCGTGGAGGGGACATCTGGGCACTGGCCATCTGACTGACTTTGCCTTGACATCTGGGAAAGCCACTGGTGTGTGGCACGCGAATCGGTTGATGTCGCTATTTAAATGCAAATTTGTTGGGGATCATTGGAGCCTCACCCCGTAAATTCACACAAAAGGAACACTTCACACACAATAAGGAGGAGGGTCGTTTCTTCGGGAGGTCTTGGCAACGCCGAACAAATCTTATTCAAACCCACACACACCTTCTGCATGACTAACTTTCCCTTTGTCCTGCGCTCTCGGTTAGTACATCTCACCAAATAAGATCTAACATGGGCAGACAGAATAGAGCTCAATCCGCAGCGTTCACTAAAAAAAAAAAATAAAAAAAAAATAATAATAATAATAATAATAATAATAATAAAATGTATATATATAAACATTCCAGTTAAGGTTTTACGTGTCATATTAAAACATTCCTTTAAAAAACAAAACAAAAGAAAAATAAAAAACACATGAAGCAAATCACTGATCCGAAGAACCTATAATTAGGCAAGTATTATTATTAAAGATAATATTAAAGGTCTAAAAAATTAAAGCATAAATCATTTATTATTATTATTATTATTAGGTTTGTAAACCATTAAACCTATTTGTTTTGGCAATTTCTTTTTTCTACAGAAATTCTTGCATGCAGTAGATATTTAAACTGCGCCTTTAATTTCAGTCTGTATAACAAAAACTGACACATCTGACACTTTCGACATGTAAAACCCAATTAAAGCGGTTATCACAATAAACACGCCGGTTTTTTTTTTTTTTTTTTTTTTTTTTTTATACATTTGTCCCGCACTTTATTTTCAAACGTCGAGGAGTGAAAGTGAAAGTTGGTGAATTAAAGAGCGCATTTTGCACGCCTTTGGCTCCGGGCTCCAGATGAGCCTCAGAAATGAGCCGAGATGGATTCAGGCGAGCAGCTGATTCTCCAGTCTCCGGCCAGATGGCTTCTGAACACAGATTTGCATTCATTTTCGCCTAATATCTTCCAAAATAGAGGGGCAGCTGCATTTGTTGTCAAATACGGTTTAGAACTCCTTTTTAGGGCGGGATCGTTACCTACGCGATGGGATTGTTGAACTTCTCTAGTCAACAGTATCAGATTTAAAGGGATTTAGACTAAAACCCTAATTTGGTAATCAGATTGAAATCGCTTTGGTGTGTAATCTGTATTAAAGATTATGTAGATTAGGCCTAGAGTTAGCAAACCTGAAATATTTATGATGGTAAATTAGAATAGAGTTTGAATAGAATAATAATAATACTAATAATACTAATAATAATAACAATAATAATAATAATAATAATAATAATAGTAATAACAAAAACAAGTAAAATATATATCACATGCCAAATAGGTATCCGGAAACTTTAAGTTTATTTATTTTAACACACGTCATTTTATGAAGACTTTTTTGATAACAGTAATTATAAGAAACATAAAACAACTGTTTCGTGATTAAGACAAATAATAATAATAATCATAATTTGTTGCCTAGAGTGCCATTTTAACATTCAAGTTCACGGAGGCATTCAGTGTATGGACGGATCAAAGTCATTGCAAATTAAAGACAAAAAAGCATATAAATCTTAAATTGTCGTAAAATATAATTTTATTACTTACGTATTTAATTAGACGACGATGCAATGTGATGGATTTTGAGTCGAGGCAGGAGCAACAGCTTTGATAATTCACTTATCTTTGGCAATAGTCATTAACCCCCAACACTAGCAGAATAGATTGCTGTGTAAAACACATCTCTCTTCTCCTCTCTCCGTCCATCCATCCATCCCTCCCTCCAGCGCACAGGGTCCCCAGATAACCAACATCGGACTTCCATTTTCGCCCATTAATTCAAATATTAACATACATGCAGAGTCTGCCATGAATCGGAGACATGAGCACCCTACGAACTGAAAGAAAAAACGACCCCTTATTGTCCTGATAAATGATTATATTTTTATTACAAAAGACATCCTACTTCTTGCGCACAGAAGGAGAGGGTGGACGCAATGTTTCCCCCGAGTCCGTTCACAGTTTCAGATGTAATTTTGCAATAATTTACAAAATTAAGCGTGTACGCGCTAGGACTAGGAGATTGACATCGACTCGGCTCGCTCCACGCACGCAAACTGGGTTTTAGATTCAAGCAGTCAACGTTGCCTTAATTTAAGACGCGCATTACGCCATTATGCAGATGCACAGACTGTTTATTAAAAGGAGCATCTAGTCTTAAAATGCCAGTGCACCTTCCTGACTTGAGAGTAATCAAAGTGAATCGATTTGGAGGCTTGCGTGCAGGAAGTTTGGCACTGTTGTCATTGTGATGATGGCCCAGTAAGAGTTGTTATATTACTTTTTATTTATTTTTTTATTCTGGAACCAAAATGCAGCGGATGGGTGGTCAATCACTGCTCTTTTGCAATCTATAAACTTGCATGGCAGTATTTCAGGATAGGCTATATAGTTCCCGCTCACCGCGCTTCATTTGCGAGCTTTCATTATCATTTATTTTTGTTCTTCTCTGATGATTAGGCTACTTGACACGATGTTGCAGTTGCAGCAGAAGCGAGCAAAAAGCTCGTGTATGTACTCACGGTCCAAGCTTAAAGCTCAGAGACAGGAAGCGTCAATGCTCTCCATGTATGGGCAAAACCACGCCCACCAGCGCGTCATCCTCTGACAGCGTGTATCCCGTGGGTCTGGAGTTTTTGGCTCCCGGGAAAGGTTCCAGTCCTGGGGGATAGAGGGTTGAGTTTTGTATGCTTCCATCCATTCTGCAAAGACGCGCTAAAGGCCCCTCATCATCCTCTCCCGTGTCCGGGAACACCTCCACGGTGATCATTTACGCGTTTATTTGTCTTTTGGAGCCAGAAGTGGTGGATTCAGCAGTGTCCCGAAGCCTTTTTTGATGCTGTTGTTATAGGATGCCACCAAGCTAAGAGCACCATCACCACCATCATCATCATCACCATCATCATCGACAACAACAACAGAAAGTTGCAAGAAATGTTTAACTGAATTAAAACAAGTCGAATATCCCAGCTCTTTGCGCGACTTGTTTCGCTTCTTCCAAGGGAGGATCTCCATCTATCCAAACAAGCTGCTGGAGAGGCTTGAGAATCTTTACGCACTGAGTCGTACATGTGGTGCCAACGCAGGACGGACTGAAGAAGGAGTCGGGACTGCTTTTTCTTTTCTTCTTCTCTTTTCGACAAATCCCAAACAAACTCTCACGGCTATCCGAAGGGGCTCTTGGAGAAACGACGCACCCTCGCTCACACTCTCATTTCATCTCTTTGGCTGGAAGTGGGTTACACGCGAACTGTTTTAATGTTTGGGATTCAGGAAAATATACCAAGAGGGGGGACCACTATGAAAGAGGAACCGCTGGGCAGTGGCATGAATTCGGTCCGATCGTGGATGCACACGGCTGGGGTGGTGGATGCGAACACGGCCGCCCAGAGGTACGTTTGCCAAATCATCCGATTTTTAATGCATTTCTCAGATCGACCCCTAAATCCCCAATATGCCATGTATCAATTACACTCTCCCCATGCACCTCTTCGCCGCTTTCCCCTGTTCATTACATCATATTACAGTTTAAGTGACAAATCAAGAATTCTCCAATGTTTTCATTCTATCTACATCTATCTATATCTCAAGTGTACGCCTGTTGTTTTAACCCACACTTGTGTCTTGTTTTTTCCCCGCAGTGGAGTCGGTCTGGCACGGGCGCATTATGAGAAACAACCGCCATCCAACCTCAGAAAATCCAATTTTTTCCACTTCGTGCTGGCGCTTTACGACAGACAGGGACAGCCAGTGGAGATCGAAAGGACAGCTTTTGTGGACTTTGTGGAAAAGGAGAAAGTAAGCGCCACTGTGGAATACTGCTTTGAATTTTCACCTTAAAACTTCCACACTTCTAGATCCTTGGAAACACGTGCGCCATTAAACCGTTTTGACGGATTTCACAGAAATAGATTTGCATTACACACATTATTGCCAGGAATTAATCTACAAAAAAATACAACCTGAAATAGAGTTTCTGGATAAAAGCGTAAATACGAGAGACCATGCATTCAGACAAAAATGCATGCATTTCATAAGTATACTAAAATAAAATTCTCAACAACTCAATTATGCCAATCTGATCCCAAACAAATGCTTATTTTCAGGAGCCTAACAGTGAAAAAACTAACAATGGGATACATTACAAACTACAACTATTGTACAGCAACGGTAAGTGTAAATTTCTCTATTCAGCAAGGATAGATTTACAAGTGTTTTATTCGCTCGGTGGAGCCGTATTAACTTACGTTTGGTTTCCTAAAATGTAGTTCAGTTTATTCCACAGATGTAATTCTAGTAGCCTAGTTGGCAAGCCTTCGATTGTTTTTTTTCTTCTTCTTCTTCTTTTTTTATTAGTAAATTTCAAGATTGCTTCAAGATTTTTTTTTTTTTTTCGAGGAAACTTTGTGTATTTCCTTTTATTTTATTTTTTTACCAGACTTTTTCCACATTGAAAAAACACAAATAATTTCCCACAGGCGTCAGAACAGAACAGGATCTTTATGTTCGGTTAATCGATTCCATGACAAAACAGGTAAGAACTTTTCCTTTCTCTTGCGTGTGTGTACTTATATTTTTAATCTGTGGGATATTTTGTTGCACGTGCTTTGGTCACACTTTATATTACAGTATACATGTTTCCATAAGTAAAAACAAAACAAGCAAATGTATCTTCTTCTTTATATGTAATATTTATTGGAGATGCAGAACATTTTATTGTTATCGCTGTTGTAACTGGATATATACACATGTACAAAGAAGACTGTAATGTAAAGCCGTGGCTGTATTTTGAGTTGCTCTGATTAACGGGGGAGGTTATTTGCCGGATTTAATTTAATATGAATCACATTACCACATTTTTTTTTTCTTCTCGTGTATCTGCTTGATAATTTATTGCGAATTAATGAAATGGTGCAGGGCACAAAATTATATATACACACTTTTAAATAAACTCTTTAAAATAAATCAATAATAATAATAACATACTCAGAATAAAGGGAAAATAACCTAAAGTGTTAATAATTTTCTTCATAATTAATGCCGAGTACTTTTTTAGGAGCTACATTATAGTCTTACTCTTGCATATGAAGCATAATTGTCAAACCCTATATTTCTGTATTGCGCTTGGCTGTTTTATTATTGTTATTATTTTTATTGTGTTTTTAATCGGAGACAATATATAGCTCATAGCCTATGCGTGTGCTTGTGAAACACAAAATGCCAATTTATAATACAGGAACATTATTTTAATAATTTTATATCATAGCTGCTTTGTATATGATACACATTCTTTTTTTTTTCTTGCAGGGCAATATTACCTAATTGCCTTTCAGTTACTATATTTTAGTGTGTCATTCATATCGCGCAGTCGCACGTGTAAACTCACTTTTGTTGTGCTGTAATCAGATCTGGATAAAGGCATAAAAATAAAGCTCCAGGCTTGAGACAGACACTTGAGTTCATATTGTAGTCTGATGTTCTCTGAAATCACTCTCAGCTCATTTCCATTGTCCATTTCAGCCTCTCATGGTAAAGAACAGGGCGGATCTTTGGCTTGATTTTGAGGCTCTTGTTATCTGTAGCCTATCCATCGTTTGGCTTCACAGGAGAGAAAATATGAAGGTTTTATCTGAGGCGCGTCTGAATGGAGCTGAACATGATCAAAGAGTCAAGGGCGCTGAACAGCATCTTTATGGTTTTCCATATATTTTCAGCGAGAGGCAGGGAAATAAATAAGGACACATAATGTCTGACAAATTATATCAAAGATTTAGGTTAACGGATTTAAGTTTATCTTTGTTATACATTTTTTAATAGAATTGATAAATATAATTAATATCATGAGAATTACAGGCCAACGCTTACATTCAGCATGCAGCTGGCAAATAAAAATTCAGTAATTGCTACTATACTTTTGATATAAGTTTGCAATTTTTTGTTTTGCACCTTGAGTTTATTTACACACGTTACGCATGAGTATTTTTGTTTAAATTCCAGTTTTATGTGTATACAACAGTGCTTGATTTTTAAACATTTATATGCAACAATAATGACTACTGTATATATATAGTCCAAGTTTTTTTTAATCTTTTTGCAGTGATGTACTGTGCTAGAGCGCACTCCAACGCGTCCCACGGATCCCACGGAAGGACGCGTTGGAGTGCGCTCTAGCACAGTACATCATAACGGGAGCAGGGCAAACAGGGAGGGAGGGAGAAGAGAGAGAGAAAGAGAGAGTGAGGCAGAACTCGCAAAAAGCACCAAGGCCCGTGCGCACCTACAGCTCCAAACGCCATCTGTTAAAGCCAATGCTCAAAAATTACTCAAGCATACCCCCCGACACCGCTTTTTATCTAAAGAAAAATCATTGTTAGCGGCTCAAAATAAACAACAGATTGCCCATTAGCACTCTACCCCTAAATATCTGCAGATTATAACCGCGTTGATGTGTACGGTTATGGGTATTATTTACCGCGGCCATCTGCGTCGGAGAAGCGACATCTCTGTGATTTCTATTATCATTCCCCAAATAAATAGCGCAAAGATCTAAACAGAACCATATGCGACTCTTCATTTCTGAAGTGATATGCATGTGGTATCATTTTTCATCGCAATGACCGTCCAAGTGATGATATGCATTTCAAACATCATATTTATTTATGCACCTTAATAACACAAAGGTTATCTCTATCTAGAGTGTGGGCATGTGTATTGGTTTAAAGATTTAACAATGTATGTGGGCTAAATTGATTTTATTTACGCGCCTTCTCTTGATATTTTTTAATGGATGAACTTGAACTTTGTGGCATCAAAAAACACGTTATTATTTTATGAATAATTAAATTATTTTGTATTTTATTTATTTATTTATTTTTGCAGGAGAAATGCGGTTTTATACTTCATATTTTAAATGTTATATTTTATGTGTTATCCACTTGTTTAAAATGTCTTCACTGTGACTTTTATTTTAAGGCTATTATGTATGAAGGGCAAGATAAAAATCCAGAAATGTGCCGAGTTCTTCTCACACACGAAATTATGTGCAGGTAAGAACAAACTAACTTCGTTTTCATTTCCAGATAATTATAAACTGCTACATTTGACTGCGTAATTGAATGTCTAATGTCTTGTCGTGTTTTCATAAATGCGTAACGCACATGATGTAGGCCAGGATCCAGGCCTCCGAGCTTCAGACTTACAGAAAATCAATGAATCCCTGAATAGATCTGCCTGGATACGCTGAAAAGAATCCAAATGCTCAGAATTGTCAGGCGGCTTATGCGTAATGATTCGCTTTGTGCCCTGCTCTGCGAGTTTCACAAGTTCTACTTCAGAAGCGCAAATTTTACCGGATCATTTGGTGACATTGGACTTATAAATGATTTCATTTTTTTGGAAAGTGTCTTTTCATCCTCAGCATTTTAATCGTGCGCCACTCTGTCTGTCTGTTCGCACACGCAACAGACAAAAAAAAAAAAAAAAAAAAAAAAAAAAAAATATCCTTATCCTGTGGTTATTTTAAGAGTAGAAAAATGACGATAAATAAAACAATTGCACTAAAAGAGAACCCGACGCTTATTGAAGCAAGCACTCAGTTTTCCAACAAACTGGAAAGGAATCAGAACCGTGCGCAAAGGTCACGCCTCATACTTCTGCGTGCTTCAAACTTTTTAGAATTTACTGAGACATCAAGAAAGCTCCTCGCATCGCACTCTGTTGCTTGCGTCAAAACCACACAGATGCGTTTCAGAGTCCCAAGCAGAGGTCCATAGACATACCTTAATCACTTTAGCTGTCAGCTTTAAGGAGCTTTACGTGTTTTCCATACCATATGGTGTTCATTTAGCTCACTTAGATATGTAACCATTATACAAGTGGGCTTCTTTAAATTCAAGAGGCATACAATTCCCCCCCCCCCCACTGTAGTTTAAACATTAATTAAAGAAAGCATAATGGAAGCATCTTCAGGGCCTCAAAATGGAGGCATTGGCACATTGTAGGAGACTGATGGAGGCTTTTTGAGCTGGTAATTAATAAGTGCCCCACAGAAATCCTGGTTGAAGGTGGCATCTTGCATCCTCTCCAGACACAACAGCTTGACAATTAGAGGTAAACAAAAGCTGGGACTGAGAGAGAGCTCCCCCCCACCCCAGCCTCCTGGCACCCCCTCTCCTCCTCTCAGCACTAAGACAAACACCAAAAACATGCTGTTTTCCCTCCTTCAGCCACAGCGCCGGGCTCCGTGTTTACCCGCCGCCCGCATCTGTGAGAACCGCAGCCACCATCACCATCCGGCTCAGCCAGAACCTACGCCAAACACCTCGGCGGTTAGCTAGAAAAGAGGATGTCAGATGAATAAATCGAAACACACGGTGCTCGGAGACGAAAGACACATGCAAGCTGTTTGCTGATGCTCTCATATCTCATTTCATGTCTCGTTTTCTCTCTCCCTGTGTTCTTCTTCTTAAGTCGGTGTTGTGACAAAAAAAGCTGCGGAAACAGGAACGAAACGCCCTCAGACCCCGTGATCATCGACAGGTAAGACTATCTATCTGGTTCCCGCCTCTGGTCTGTGAGCGTAGGGCGCCGTGGCCCAGCATTCTCGCCCGGGTTTGCCCCAACGTTGTTGTGCGGTGGGCCGCGCAGTTGGGTTGACGTGGGGTGTCTTTAGGGACCATGTAATTGCTGGAGAGTTGTCAAGGGAGCGGTTTCCTTGAGACTTGCAAGTTCACTGCATCTAGAGAGCATTTGGCTTTAAATTCACAACTCTTTCATTGTAATTTTTTTAGCAGCTACTCTGCTTATCCTTCTCTGTAAACGGTGCACTGCCTCTTGCTGGCTTTGTGGCATGACTGTGTGACGGAGCAGAGCAGTAATGTTGCATCTCCAAACGTGCATGTTCAAGGCAAAAATGTATCTTTACGTTGCACTCTGTTGTGCTGCCGGTGGGAAATGAGTAATGTTTCTGGGCTGGCTGTTGGCGGTTGCATGTTGATCACATTAGGGAAAGTATGTTCAAACACACCGGCTCCCGCCGAGTGGGTAATTGACGTTCTTTCTTTTTTTTCTGAAGCTTAAGTTTCTCTTTGTGAGTCTGAATCAAGGTTACACTTACTCTGCGAGACTTACACTTCTTCCTTTTTGTCCAATTATCCCTGTGGTGGCAGCACGTTCATGGATTACGGCAGGGCAGGTCTCGGACTCACGGCTGAAACGGTAAATGTGACAGGGAGCGCTGGCTGCTGGAGTCCGGGCCTCTTGGAGGTTATTGAGCCAGAACAAGCCCACCTTGCTTCCCCAGTTTCCATCTGCTGTAAAGAGCCATGAATAACCAGCAAGCAATGCCAGCAGCAAGAGTCTCTTTCCCTTGTTTTCTCACTTAGCTTTTCCAAAGTTATCTTCTGATCACAAACTTGTCTGTCCACACTGAGTGGGAAATTAGATTGGAGGGTGAGATGGTGGGTAAAGCCGGGAACGAAATATGCGCCACCAGTGGATAGCAATGCTAATGTTTGACTTGCTGAAATAGCTGTTTGCTTAGCGGGGAATGTTTGGTATCTGACAGAGGGAACATCTCTCTTATTAGTAATCAAATAGCAGTGACCAGTTGTCGCTGTCACTCACTGTACATAAAGTGCATGAAGCATTGGAAAAAAGGACTCATGCCCTGTGTGACGAAATTGTGGCGTGTTTGGAGGTCTGAGTGTTTCCCGCTCTCACGTCAATGTGGTCGTAATGTGGAAACCCTGCCGCACTAAACAATAATGTGACTGAATTAATTCATGTGGGGAGAGGCTGTTTGATTCAGTTGGATTTGTTTCTTCTTTTTTGGAAAAATAGAAATTACATTTGATTAGAGTTTGGGATTAACATGTTGCTAATTCTACGATGCTCTAATGAGCATAAAATACTCCATTTTCATTTATACTTTTTGATTTTGGATGAATTCAACTGTGATTTTCTTGCCTGTGAATAAGCAATGCTGCCTTACAATTTGGCTAAAATGTGGTGTCTTATAAGGTAGCATAAATGCTAAATATTCATTCACATTAGCATAATGATGTGATGCCTTAAAATATATGTAGGTGGCTCACTAGGTTTTGGAACAGAGTCCTTGTTTATCCTTTTTGAGGGGAATAGGAATTCCTTAAATCTTCTTCTGTAAACACTCTCAAAGAATGTGAATCAATCCCAGTAACCTTGGTTATCTTTGCATTAAATGATTAGCTTGTTTAAACAGACGTGCTGAAGAGCTCTGACAGTGTGCGAACAGTAATTAGTTACAGGACCGACATTCATGCACACACTGTAACTCAACCGCAGGAGAAAGATAAGCTAGTGGGGTAAGAGAGAGAAAAAAAACAAAAAACTAAGAGGAGTCCCAGTGAGGAGCAGGAGGAGGAGGAGGATTTGTTTTGGTTTTCTGAACAGAAGATAAAACACATATCACTTCCTCTTAGCAGATCCTGAAAAGGATTCTGGATTCTCCCCACTGGCCTTGCTTATACAATGTATTTACCTTTAAAAAAAAAACAAAAAAACATGACCACTTTACAACAGAGTTTCACTGATATTTACTGCACTGACTCTTCCCATAAATTGCTGGGCTTTGTGTTGTGGCTAAATAGAGGTGGATGGATCGGATGTCTTGGCGCTTTGTGCTTCATTCTGGTGAACAATATGTGTAACACTAGTAAAAGAGGAAAAGGAGAACAGCGCAAAGAAGGTCTGATACTCGGCAAAAAGGAGGGATATTGTGGTAGGTTGAAACGGCGGATAAAAAAGCTCACATTTTGATTGTGAGGCGTTTGAAAGACTCGAGAGGATCGTTTTCATAGAGGCCCGATCCGTTCTGTCGGATCACAAAAGCAGATGTGCTTCATTAGCCGACTACATTGTCTGCATATCACAACTGTGAACAGATGATTTTATCCAGCGATCAGAGAACAAGGCGGCCGGGAGAGCCCGGAACGCACGGAAACACGAGCGTTCGTGCAGGTGGGGTGTATGATATAAAGCTAATTTGTAATCACAAAACCAATCCTGTGGGGTAATGTCTGGTTATGTCCGTCTTTTTTCCTTGTCTCTGAGGAAGAAATGGTACATTACAGTACACCAGGGTGTTTAATGCATAGCTAAGATACATGCATGCTCAGTCACCATTTATAAACAAGCATGCGTGCACAGGAAGTCGAGCCAAAGTGCAATTGTGTGAGGGTCGACTGCATTACAGTCAAAACATTTTACTGGGTTAGATAGACAAAAAGAGGAAGATAATGTTCTGCTAAACAGCGCTATGGTGACCAGAAGATCTGGTGATCCATTATCAATAACGTTTTCAGCCACATTCTCCCAGATGGCACATGGGCCAGGCATACTGCTCGTTGGCACGGGCTCGGACAATAACTGGCACCCGCTCGCTTCTGGCATTTTCAATGGAGTTTAGGAGACTTATCATTCCAAATGTGTCCTATTTTCCTGTAGTCAAGCCAGACATCTGTTTATACTATTTCTCTTGGACTTTGGTGCAGCTTTAGGTTCTTCACGAGGAGAAGAAGAAGAAAAAAAAAAAAGAGTAAAACTTGGTTGTATTTCACAGCTGTTACAAAATTTCTACCTCAATGGATCTTTAAATATTTCACAACCGACCCGGCTTCGCCATAGATTATTCATTGGTATTTTTGAAAGATATATTGAGCCTCAGAAATGAGGGGTTCTATAGCTAGACTCGAACTCTTGTAGGTGATGTCTTGAACACACATGTCAAGTGTGAGCCCGAGAACTAATAATACCCCTCCGACTCAAGAGCGTTCAGGGTTTTCCTAGCCAACCGATCTCCTTTTCACTTCGTGTCAGAAAGGTCAAGACATGCTGACCTCTGACAGCCAACCCCCTCCCTCAACTGAATAATTCATGAGATTGACTTTTTTTTTTTTGGTCAGAGTACACAGTTGTGTAGCAGGACGGTTTAGCTCATTTCGGTGAGGCTTCTGCACCTGTTCGTGCCGCATGGTATTTGGGTCCCAATGCTGATTTAGCTAAACATTCATAAATTTTTCGTATCAGAGGACCTTTCCAGAAGGGATTACGCTTGGTTATTAGCTAGGTCTTCCTTGAGCCATATGCCGGGTAAAAAAATTGTGTTCAAACTCTGCCTGTTGCAGGTTTTTTTAATCTTTAAAAACCAACACAGATCGTTCCTCCATTTATTTTGCCCTTTTGTTTGTATCTTCTCCGACCAGGCTACTTAAAAAGAACTCCTCCCTCTCATCTGCGCACAGGCCTGCTCTCGGAGCTGAGCAAATGCCAGCATTTAGAAGGTCAGAGCTTTTGTTGGAAAAGCGCTATGTAAATTAGCACCAGCAAAAGGGACATTAAACAAAATTCAATTCATTGTCTCCCTTAATGTCATTTACATTTTTGGCTCGGGCCCGTCCTGTCGAGGAGAATTTTGGAGATGATTTTAATTACATATCAGTGCTGGAACAGAGGGCTGTCTGGAGCGAGACACATTTGGATCACCTGTAAAGAGAGGTTTATTTACCAATGCTCTTGAATGGCAGGTTTTCACAGGCGTGTGCATGCTGTAATTAAGCCCGTGTTAAGTGTTAATTCATCTGCCTGTTTTCCCCACCCTGTGCAGAGTTCTGTGGCTTTAGTCCTTGTTTATTAGCTATGAAACCTTCTATGCACTCCTAAACATACACATAATTCACGTTTAGTGGATTTAATAAACAAACTGAAATGTCTTTTTTAACATATCAATTCTCAGAATATTTGTGCAAAAGTTGTATCTTTAGGGTTACAACTACAGTACCCTTAAAGAGTATCTTTGTACCTTATTTACAGCTAAATTGTGCATAGTAATAACTTAAAGCTTTGCATTACTACTCTAAAGTCATATGCACATTTGACAGGTACGGCAGGTACGAAGTTGTCTTTATCCAAATTTTTGTCCAATCACATGCTCTATAAAATGAGAATGCCCCTCCCCATGATGTCACATGACTCTGACTAGTATAGCAAGTAGCAAATCATACTGTGATGTAAATCAAGGGCTGCTCAAATAACAGTACAATTCCCCTGGCATGTCCTGCCCAAACTTCCTGTTTATTAGGAAATGATACCATGCAGGATGTGTGAAACAGAGCGGTACAGTAGAGGGCACTTGAACGGCTGCTTTTGCCTCTAGCCATGAGAGTAATATTTGTATTTATTTATATCTTACCTTGTTCAGGTGACATTCAACAGACCGTGTGTGTATGAATGTTTTATTTGAAAAGTCCTTGTATCTCTGGTAGAGCCACAGCAGTCTTGGAGGATGCGAATGCACGTATATATGTGTGTTTATGTTCACAGAGACACACGTGTGAGAGGAGGAGAGCGCCGGAGCTCCATTAGACCTGATTAATGAGGTTGCAGACAGCAAATATATCTCTGGCCAGGTAACAGCCTCACTGCTGCAGGTACACAGGTGTGCACAGCAACTCCTTATTTATGAGACAGTCAGCAAACCCTCTGGTAACATTAGAGAGAGAGAGAGATAGAAAGAGAGAGAGAGAGAGAGAGAGATTTTCCTTCAATGAGCAAGTCCAGTTGTGGCCAAAGTGATAGTAGAGTGTAGATCTCACCTACAGGATGATAAATAACACCAGAATAGTGTTCATACTGTCACACATTACTATACTAGGATGCTTGCAAGTGTATTGCCCTGGTGTAGGTTGTGTAAAAGGTGTCTGGCACAGGTTTTAAGTGCATAATTGCTAGTTAGATGCAATCTTTCCTATGTGTAGAACATTAGTTATAGGTGCAGTGTCATTTTTTAACCTCTAGAGGCAGCGAAATGAATTGCAAAAATAATGACTGTATTCAAACAAGTTTTAAAGACACCCCCTATCTGCCTTAGATGGAAAAACAGCCGTTTTGTTTGGTTGGGTGTTTTGCTTAGTTGAACAAACGATTGCAATTTTTAGTCCCACACAGTTTATTATGTGCAATAAAGTAAATTAAATGCAACATTTTCTATCAATAGATACAGAGATAAGCATTTAAATAATAATCCACCCTGCATTAATAAATTGAAGATTTTGTAAAAAAAAGAAAAAGAAAAATTGTTTTATAGTATGCAAATGATTTATCATTAGCATACTAGGGTTCTCCTTATGCCGGCTTGTTTGAAATGTAAACCAACAATCTTTTGTAATTATTTGTTAATTGCTCTTTTGTATCAAAGACATAATGATATACAAAAATGCCTTTGCGTGCAGTGTGGATGACACTGTCACCTTGAAACTCTTCAGAACCGACTACACTTCTAGTTATGAACTAGTGACTTCTAACTCACTAGAGGGATCAAGAGAGGGAGTGAGCGAGTGAGAACAGCTGGCTCTTTCTAACTGTGTATAACTGACAGTTGTCTGTAAGAGGTTTTAATGAAGATTGCCACCTTTTATGCGAGGAACTGAAGGGATGCCAGATCTACAGGAGGGGAGAAGCAGAGAGCTTAACCTGCCCTTGGCAGCTAGCACTCGACTCGCACTCACATAGAAAATGAGAAACAGCCTCTGCGGTCAAAAAGCCAAACCTTAGTGCTGCCACACATTGCTCACACATAGAAGTGGGTCAAGGCCTAGCAGATGTCCGACAGAACACAACTCAAGAGCAGGCTTCTCCACAACTATGTCCTCTATCGACAGAGGTAAACACTTTCATATCTGAAACATAATCGTTGCTGCTTGTACACTTTTAGAAATAAGGCTCCTAACTGGTTAGGTTTGCAGCCTAATTCCAATAGGAAAAAAAATCTCCTACATATATTTTTTTTTTAATCATGAAGGTTTAGAAGTTTAGATTCTCTAGACATTTTTTTTGTGCCATGTGTGTGAGGACTGACGTGGGAACAGGGAAATATCTCTAACATGTGTAGACAGGAGGGAACCCTGAACTGTGTTGTTGTAAGACATGTTGCATGGGCCCTGTAACCGGAAGACGCTGGCTCCGAGGAGTCTATAGTGACAGATGAAATCCACACACACTCTTAGTAGTTTCAAAGCAGTGGATGCAAGACTAGAAGATACATGTGAAAATGATAGTTTTACTACAACAACCAGCATGAGTGCGTATGTGTGAGTGCATGTGTCTGGTGGAGATACTGGGAGTCTAATCAGGACTCTCTGGAGGGGACATATGTGCCTTAAAAAGCCCCTTTTATTTGATTGAGCGCACAAAGCAACGACACTCCCCTTTTGTTGGGCTATGTGAAAACCCCCGCTGAGTCTGTCAACACGCACACACACACATGCATATGCACGCATGGATTCACATGCAACAAATACTAACGTGCAAAAAGCAAGATTATCGTCAGACACGTAAAAATGTGATTCCACACACACACACACACATGCACGTATGTATGCAGACGTGCAAAAAAACTCACCCCGGGCAGTTGGAGAGGGTGTGCTGTCACACAATAGCCCAGCGCGGGTGCACGTTCCTTTTGAATAACAACCGGGAAAATTGAATCAGTTGTGGTTTACGAAGGACTGACTGGAATGCATGTCCGAAGTTCATGACGCTTCCCTCTGTGAATGTGGCCAGCGTGTCCCGTTTCCACAGCACAACCTGTTTTGCTCTAACTTCACACCATGGATGGATTCAAAACAGATCTGCTTTATGCACACATAGTTAACAATGCTTTAAATCAAAAGTTTATTTTTGACTACTTGTGCAGTTGTTTCTAGTTCCCAGCTCTGCGGTACAGCAGAATGTTTTCGTGCTAAATTAAATTGATGTGTTTGGTTTCCTTTCGGCCACATTGTCTATTTTACATGTGCATGTTTATGGAGCGTCCGGTTTGATTCTGTCAACACCATGTCAGTGTGTGTTTTAGGCTGTAAAAGCATGATAACTGGCTTTTGGTTTGCGGTAGATGTTAGCTTGGTAGACGTACAGTTCTCTTTTTCTTATTCGCAAATACACACCCACAACATTTGTTTGCCATTAGGAGCAGTTTGTAAATCAGATCAGGGTGTTGAGCGTGCGCCGTCTCTCTTGGAAGAAATATCCTTTCCTTGTCCCTCCGATCTCTCTCTCTTTTGAAAAAACACAAAGCTCCCATGTCTTTTCTCTTTTTAAACCACCCCCTCCCAAACACTCACCCACCCACCCAACTTCCATTCCCATTTTTCCGAATGTGGCAATCTGTCGTGTGACACTGCTGAGATTAGGTTAGGAAACAGTGTGAGGATTGTATTGGACATGGTGCTGGTCGCGCCAATTTGAGGTCGCAGGACAGTGATCTGGACATTGGGCACACGCCATCAGCATCTCTGTGCGAGAGGCACTGGGCCTTGGCCGTCGCCTGTCCCATGGGCCCTGGGGAGGGGGGGGGGGGGGGCATCAGCTCTGAAACCTTCAAAAAAAAAAAATACTGCAGCAAATAACTATCATTTATTAAAGCTGACAAGTTATCTCTAAATATAGGCCCTTCAGTCAAAAGATTATCTGCTACTGGTCCATTCTGCTGATAACACAGGCATGTTTTCGAATTTCACATAAACGTTTAATGGTAGATTGCGCTCGCTTGCACTGGATGACGTATATCTGTGCATGCACTTTTCTTTCACTGCACTTTGTGAAGTCTGAATTACATTTTAGGCGGAAAGGAATCAGAAACAGTCAAACCCAGAAGTCAGCAGTGAGTGGTGTAGTTGAAGGGTTAGGCTTGCTGTTTCACACACTGGCTCAAGGCTATTTATCATTATAAGTGAGTCTCTGCTTAAGTTTCCCAAACCCTCATTATAATCATTCCCAGCAATTACAGCGTCCAGAACCCCGTCTGCCATCCAGCGCACATCATCAGCCGCTTACTCGGCTCAAAGCTGCTGCTAATTTACATTGTTTTAAACATGGGGTGCGATGCTGATTGATTGTTGTTGCTGTAGGTCGACTTGATAGAATATCATTAGCCATGCTAAATATTTGTTTTACTCTTAAATTGTTTGCACGCACAAGGCAAGGCCGTCTAGCTGCTCGATCTTACGTTGTAATGCAGGATAAATCAAACTTTGAGATAAAGCTTAGTTTGTGTCTTATTGCTGACAGATGCCACAAGCATTTATAATTTGCATATGCATTAAAAAGTCATTATGAAGTCTCGCTTACTCCTTTTTTTTTAGCATTTCTGCAGCTTAATGCTAAATGATAAAACCATAGTTTTCCTTGAGTTCGTATGCATGCAACATCAAGGCCTCGTTCTCTGTGTAAAACACGAAGCAGTCGCTGCATAATTGCCCTCTTGTGAAGAATGCACAATGGCGCCAGGATGATGAATCGATGGCAGATTGGACGCATGGTTTAACTGTCATGTCCCTCAGATAAGGGGCTGCTCAGGGATTTCTCATTCTCACTGCTAGCCTGCTAGCTTGCCAGTTTATTAGCGCAAATCCCAAATGTTTAGTAAACTCATTAGACTCCATCTAATGCTACTTTATCATCATAGATGGACCACAAGAGGAGCGGGACACTGGGGCGGCCAGGCCAGGGCTTTGACCGCTGGCTGATCAATCAGTGCTATAGGAGCTAGCATGTTTCATTAGATCCACTAGAGTCGGATGAGTTTTATGGATTTCTCTCGTGAAAGTGGGATTTCAGGGGGCTTAGCAAAAATGTGGTAGCTGACAACACTTATCTACAGGAATACATGGCAGGCCTTTCATTGGAGAGCTTGCCATTTCATTGGCTGTAGATAGATAAGGCAGCTTTTTGAAGCCAAGGGGCAACATTTAGGACAAAAAGAAAGTATTACGGGTTATACACCTCAAGGAGTAGTGAAAAAAAAAGTAAGTTTTTCTTCTCTGTCTATAATAACTGGCCTCTTGTAACGCGAGATGTCTGATCTGTGCGAATCAGCTGGACTAATTCAGAAATGATGTGCTCCTTATGATCTTCTGGTCGGGAAGCATACTGAACTTAAGAACTTCATTGATCTGTCCGGTCTCTCTGAATCAATCATTTTAGAAGAGTCAGAAAAGGAGGTGTTCTCGCAGGTTTCCACTCCGTCAGAGCTGAGAAATGGGATTTTCTTGTCTTTTTTTATATGCTAGTCTTTAGTGACAGCTTGTATATCTTTCTCTCATGGAAATGAAGCAAAATAATAAATAAATAATAAAAAAAAAAACATAGGTGGTGAATAAACCTGCCCAGACTGTGATAATATAATATGACAGGCGTTTCCTGGCGCTGGGAAAGGAGTGTAGTAATTCACCTGACTTATGTTCTCCTGTCTGATTTCGCTTCAGATTAAAACCCACTGCTTGGCCAACCAATTGAAATCGGATCCAGTCACAGCTTGCCTGTATTGATCCCTATTTAACATCAAGGCTGCGAATGGATTGGTATTGATTAACTATAAAACTGCTGGCTGGCTTGTCCAGAGACCTGCTCAATATGCTGAATGAAAAAATATCGTTCCTCTGTCCTTCAATAAACACAAAAAGGAACAGTAGCACATGTTAAACATCAGCAGAGCTTGGCCTGTAGGAGTTAGCAGACGTTTCTTTTTCAGTATTTTTATTTATTTTTTATATTTTATATATATATATATATATATATATATATATATATATATATATATATATATATATATATTTTTTTTTTTTTTTTTTTTTTTTTTTTTGGGCACACATATATAAATATAAAGGTAATTCCTAGCAAAGGCTGTTATATTTGCTCTGATATTTTTACCCCCAAATGGTCCTGACTATAGCAGGGTTGGCATAAAACATGTTTTGAAAGTGAAATATCAAGGGTTATTAACTGCTTTTCAATGGTATCCCCTCTTTCTCTGCCAATAAAAATCAGTAAAGGCACTATTTTAAATATAAAAGGTGACCATATACATCACTTTTGGGCCTCTTGTCTGTGTGTGTGTGCAAATCCTAGCACCAAACCCAATGAATACATAGGTATAGTATGGACATTTGTGTATAATAACAATAATGTCATTTCCAGATAAGTTTGTGATGAGTGATATACACCTGCGTTCAGTCAGATTCCTGCTTGCACGTGTATGCAGTGACTCAATTGTCAGAGCTCATTTGTCCTGAATTGGGACAAGTTCTTCCAGCTCGTCCGAGTCCTGGCTGGATCTCCTCTCTCCCTAAATCTCCATGTCGAGAGCCAGAGGAGGCTCTGCATCTGTAAGAAATTACCCTCAATCTTCCACATCCAGGAGTTTACACTTCTGTAATGACAGAGGAAACCACTGGCCTCAGTATGGTGCAGATTTTAAAGGGATGTATTTAAAAATGGCATTCTTCTGCCAGACCTACAAGATTACTCAGTGGAACTGCCTCAACACACACACACACACACAGACACACACACACACACACACAGGCTCTGCGTCCACCCCACATTCTGATGCAAGAACAATGCATACTGTATAATAGCTAGATTTTAGTTTATACTTACGTTGGTTTGCTCCAACTCAGCTGTTTCACATTGTTATGTGAAAAAAAAAAATTATAGTGATATATATTTTTTTTAAATAAAACATTCTTGGCATAAAGCACACTGAATACTAGCTCTGAATAATGTGGTGTTGTGCAATGATTTTTGCTAGCAAAGTCCGTTATTAGCATTTTGCAATGATCTTCAACCCCAAAACATTTTGAATGTAGCACAAAACATGTTTTGAAAGAGACTGGTATAGGGTTATTATTTATTTATTTATTTATTTATTTATTTATTTATTTTCTTCCTTTTTTCATTTTGTTTTGTTTATTGATAACAGTCTTGTGTATTATTATTATTATTATTATTATTATTATTATTATTATTATTATTATTATTAGAACTGATATTAATTATTACAAGTATTTAATAATCTATCTATCTATCTGAATTGATAGAAATTTAATTATTTTATATATAGGCTAGTATATAATTTGCACCATATATTTAGTGCATCTGCAAATTAAACATAAAACTTTTTTTTATTATATGGATTTATTTATTTATTTATTTATATTTAAATTTTGTATATTAATCTTTAAGTAAAAATTGCAAACACATCGTAACAGGATAGAAATAATGCATCACTGTAGTTTTCAGGAGTGAAAGAGAGAGGCGCGCACACACACAATCTGGAGTCTATTTGTCTCTGATAGTCCAAATCCAATTTGATTCCTTAAGTGTTGATTAAGGTGGTGGGCTGAAACAGGCTGTCCCTCATTGAGTGTTTGTTGATTATTTACCTTCCAGCTGGACATAATGAAGAGCAGCCAATCAGAGAGTCACTCTGCCCTCCAGCGTCGGGGCTCTTGTTTGGTCTACTGTATTGGTTTGCTTTCTTAGCCAGCAGCTAAACCAAACTAATCACTACTTGGGTGGGTAGAACTGAAGGACAAATGACACTCGGTTTGTGTTCGAATCCTCCAGGCGTAAACATACTTGTCCAAAGAGTGAGACCAGGAGGAAAATAGGGAAATAAAATCATTCTCGGGGAGGGTGGGTGGCAAAAGCACTCAAGATATTCACATGTGTGTAATGTGAGATTGTCACAGAGCCTTTAGCTCTTTTGTGAGGGGTTTAGATGGAGATCATTGAGTAAAGACCAGGATGCTCGCGCTGAGAAGCAAGAATTAGCTCATTCACATTTGTTACCTTGTATATCGTTTCCGTTATCAAAAATATTTTTTGCAAAAAGAGTTGCAACGCACAAAGTTTTGGCTGCCAAAATGACAAGTATTGATCGAATAAGTCTGGAACCTTATATCTGTTTGGGCTTCATTGGATCTTCCTGATTTTGAGCAATATCTCAAAGCATGACTTAAGATGCTGGAGGACGGATAGACACTCGCTAATCAGAGCCAGCTGCGATGGATGCCTCTGTCTCCGTTTCTCCATCTGGCCAACACGATGGGCAGAGCACGCTTTTGAAACAAGTGCCGCGCCAGCAAAAACAACAATGTAAACCGATTTAGCCAGTTTTATCCACACAAGCTAAGTCAGGTAGGATATGCTAATGCAGTAACATTTATATACCTGCATAATAGAAAATATAAACTTGTGTTTGAAGGTTTGGGTTTTTAATGTATCTGAACGAACCCTTTTATGCTCACCAAGGTTGCAATGTTTACATCAAAAATATAGTAAAAACTGTAATATTGTTAACTATTATTACAATTTAAAATGTTTTGTATTTTAATATAGTTTAAAATGTCATTTATTCCTGGGATGCAAAGCTATATTTTCAGAATCCTTACTCCAGGCTTCATTGTCACATGATCCTTCAGAAATCATTATTTTATTCTGCTTCTCTGCTCAAGAAACATTTCTTATTGTTGTCAATATTTAAAACCGTTGTGCTGCTTAATATTTTTGTTGAAACTATAGTAAATGTTTTTTAGGCTTCTTCTATACTGTCACATTTGATAGGCATTCTTGCAGAATAAAAGTATTTATTTAAAATGTTCTGTAATTGTTTGCTAAACTGGCTTCATATTACTGACTTATTGATGCATCTTATTTGATAAATGGATTTTGATCATTAAGTGTAGGGCACATCTCCATTAGTATCACCAAATTATTGCCAAATTGAATTTCTTGGTTGTTTTCCACTGAGAAGTCTTAATACAGATGTCAAACTTACACTTTTACAATTGAATGTTTGTGTTTTTCTGAGTTTGGATGGAACGCAGCATAGCTACGCTCACAATGTACAGACATATTCAGAACGAGTTTCTATACCGTAATAATTCCAACAAATCCAATAATTCCAGTGATCGTGAGGGGAATGCAATGGATCACTGTGTGTTGACAAGACGTTGCTAAGCAGAAATGGGGGAGAGGAAGTCCTGGGCAAGTTTTCCCGTGAGTCGAGGCTTTAATTGGCCCGTGGGAGGTAGAGAAAGAGAGAGAGAGAGGGAAAGAGGGAAAAGCAGTGAAAGAAAGACTTGGACATTATCTCCTCAAAGTGTCTGGCCTCGTGAGTCACCGCCTTAACTTCCTTCAGTTAAAGTGGCCAACCCTGACAACCTGACACAATCCAGACAGCTCCTCAACACACACACACACACACACACACACATTCATGTCCCTCAACAGGTTAGCTTTACGACCCCTCTAACTAGGCTTAATGGCAGACCACTTCACCTTCTCTCCTGTTGAGCCGAACACTTTAATTGCTCAGAAAACAAGTCAGCTCTCACAGTTCTTCCGATCCTGCCGTCACCAAACCTGCATCTGCTCATTTGACGGAAGGACAATGAACACATTGACTTGCACTTTCACACCTTACGGTTTCTCCAGGGATTGATAATGAAGCTTAGCTAAAACAAACCAAGGCCCCCCGGTTCAAATTTTGCAGTCTCGCCATTAACCCACCACCTCAAAAGGGTTTATTAGCTTCATGTGGTAGCGAGTCTAGATTCGCTTTTCTGCATGTTAGCAATTCCCAGATTTTCGAGCACACATCTTGGAAGAGTTTTTTTTCCAAGTGACGCGTGTTTGTACAGGGGTTTCACCGGCGAGCAGCGGTATTGCATCAGTTACACATGTGTCGATGTGGTAATTAAACCGTACACACAGTCAGATGGCACTTGCACACGCACACACTCTCTCTCTCTCGCTCACAGCCGGCGCTGTTGTTAAATATCGTCTCTTTAAACATACAGAAAATAATAATGTTAGGCCAAGACTGGGTAATTTGTTTCATGAAGGAAGTTATTAGCTCGATATCCAAACCCTGAATAAGGTCACACGTCACATCCATTTAAAGGTGAGCGTGTTAGTATTTTAGTGTGTTAACCTGTTTGGGGGGCAGCACAGTTTCTCTCACGGAGACAGCAAATTAGTATGAGGCACCTCATGGCGGCTGTGCCGACTGAAATGATTGCAACAAAGGCTCATTTTGAAGAGGTCAGGCTCCTCCTGCAATGATTTGTTGTTCATGAATCTACTTTGTGCCAATTTGTGTGTGCATGTGCAATCAGATGCGACTCGGGGGCGAGTTCCATCATCTTCACTTTACCGGGAGTGCGTTCGCGTGAATGTGTGCGTATTCCTCCACAATTTGACCAGCGCGATACCCGTCGAATGAGATTTTAATCACCTTCTGCTATCTCGACAACAACCGGGCCGCCAGTCCAGCTCAAGCTTCCTATATTTATGATAATTTATGTTGTTTTTCTTTCCTTCTGTCTCTCTCTCTCCCGCCTCTCTCTCTTTTCTTTTATTGAAATCACTGTTGACTGAAGGATGTAATCCTGATTAGTGGTGGCTGTGTGTCCACTGAAGGGTGAAAGGCATCAGAACCATGTTGGTTCACAGGCACCGAGTGAAATTGAAAAGGGGAGATGGTCTGAAATGCTTCATGGATTCGTCACTCCAGATAGACACCCGGATATCAACCCCGCCAAACCAATTCCTGCTCTGTTATTAGAGGACACACGTACTACCTCGAATTAAGCAGTGTACATGGCATGAGCATGTGCTTACGTAGCAAACACATTCATATGGGTTTGAACAGTGTGTGGAATTAAGTAGACTTTTTCTGTCTGTTTACACAAGCAATCAACCGATTTATCATCTAAACTGATTAATCGGCCGATGTTTGACTTTTTTTAGATTAAATGTCACCGCTTGTAGCTGGTAGTTTTGCTTGCGTTTGTTTTCAGGCACTGCCATTGAATAATAAACTGCTTTCAATCACTTTTCAAAGATGTAGAAGTAATGGTTAGTGATTTTTGTGCTAATATAATAAGCTTGAGTGTGTAAGCGATTGATAAAAGCTGTATTTGACCAATATATGTGGCTTTTTTGGGATTGTGGCATTTGGGTAATAAATGATTATGCAAAATTTAAAAACTGATAATTCAATCAGATTTTGACTCAGTGCTGTGATTCAAAGGAGTTTTTTGGGGGAGAAAAGTAAATTCAATTATTATATTTCTATTTAAATAAAAGCTTTAGATTGTATTGTGCTAACAATGATAATTGGACGGAATTAGAGATTATCATAGCCTCTTGTGATAAAATTTTTAATTTTTAGATTTAAAAAAATTCCAATGTATAAAAACATTTTCTGATTTCAGCAGTTTGACCAAAAATTGGTTAATACTAATCTGAGGTTTTATTGCACTAGAAATTGTAATTGGTCCAAATTTGCCATTTTGGAGAGTATTATAACAGCCAATAATAGTTGATCTATTAATAAATTACAATTTTCAGATTTTAAAACATTTTCAAAATCTAAAAACTTTTTCTGTTTTCAAGAGTTAGGAAAAATTTGTTTACTTTAAAAAAGTGTTTAAGATTTGCTAGAAATCTTTTTGAGATTATCGGTTAATTGTAGTAATTCCCACTTTCAAATTCCAACATTTCCATACTATTATTTTACTAAACCTTTTAATTTCTCATGGCACTATTCATACTATTTTAATATTTTCTTATATAAATCACTCCGATTTGTTGTTTAAATTGGAATGCTATATAGTTTAAGTATTTATTTACAATTTATCTGTGCATTTCATACAAAAATCAGCTGCCATGCTCTGTTGACTTCAGCACTGATTACTGAAAACCCCATTTTGTTCAACCACAATTTCTAGCTGCTAAAAATATGAAATAAAGTAAGGCAAAACAAATGTGATGTTTCAGGATGTGTAGGGCCACCCCGCAGTGCTGCTGCTGAAGCCCCAGTGTTTGACTGGAGAAAAACGAGATGACCACAGGCTGACGGAGGGCTGATGTCTAAGCAGAGAGCAGACAGGCAGCTCGCAGGGGTGACGGGGCGGGAGAGAAGGGGTCGAAGTTTAGTCCTCCACCAGCACTGAGAGAAAGTGAAAGGGGAAGAGAGGGGGAGGGCAGGGCAATCTATCATTAGTGACCGAATCATACAGGGTAGCGGCCTGTGAGAAGCTTAAGAGATTCTCCCTTCCCAAACACACACAGACAGACATCGGGGGGAGAAGAGGAGGAGGAGGAGAAGGAGGAGGATGAGAGAAACAAGAGTACTAGGAGCACAAAAACTCGAATCTCAAAAACCCGAACAAATGGGCTTACTTGACTTGTGGCCACTATATATTGTATGTTGGTGATTAAACCCAAAAAGTGTGAGGGAATTAATCTGCTTAAGCACACCAAAAAATACATTTCATAAGAGGATTCCATAACCTCCTCGTAATCCATGTTTCATTCCTTACAGCAAACATTGGTTCACATATAAATCACTGGCTGAATGTATCCCATAATTCTGCTGGTATAAATTGAGAGAGGAAGGAGGAGTTACAGCTCGTCATATTTGTTTTGCTTGAACAGGCCTGCTACATCCGTATTGATCCCATCGCTAATGATGCATGTTATTAAACATGATCGCTCATAGAAAATACGGTGACATTTGTCTTTGTTGCGCTCAAGAACGTTTGCCAGCGAGCTGGCGTCCCTATTAAAGATCCGTATAAACAATCTCCGGCATGCAAATTAAAAAGCGACGGCTTACACACACATATACACACACACACGCATGCAAGCACACCTTCTGCATTCAAATTAAATTACTTTATTCTAATATCACGTCTTGACTGACACCTGCAACACTCATAAATGTTAATGACTGTGTTTTGTTGTCTTTATATTGCTTTTTTTCACCCGCTTGTTAGCAGGAGGAGTCAGCTTTTTTCAGATCCCATCCTAACAAGTTCTTTCTAATCAGCCTCAGAATCTCAGGTTGTCAGAGAAACAAAAGATTGTAGGGCAAAATAAACCTTAAGACGACTGTTCTGCCTCCAAAACAGAGAATAAATGCGAGCGCACACAAAGACGTGCATATCTTAAGAAGATCTCTAAGAGGCACGTTACTTTGCCGTGTCAATTTATGAATCGATGCTCTCGTGTTTTTATCATTATTTACCAGGACAGGTCTGTGTTTGCAGCTGAAGGAAGTAAACTTCATCAGATGTCCCTCAGAGCAGAATTAAATGCAACACATTGAATTCCCCCCTCGAGGGAATTCGAAAAAGAAGAACTCAACCCTGCGCCAGTGCATAAGAAAGAGACGTTTTTGAAAAATCGACAACGTATTCAAATATTGATATTCTTGCTTGTCAGAAAAAGAGGCCTTGAAATTTCCACCGAGTTCTTGTTGTCAGAAAAAAAGTGTCAGATAATTCATAAATACAGTTCAGAGTCCGCAGGGAGGAGCATGGTAGCGTGGATATGGAAACAGAACAGAAAACATTGCCGTTTTTTCCATTGTGTCTGGCAAATGTTCAATTTGAGCCTGTTGCATTTTTTCCCCCATCTCTTCCGTTCCTCTTCTCTTGCGGTTTGTGGGCATGTTAAAGTGTTTTTGGGTTGGATACGACTGTTTGTTGTTTCTGATTTCTAGTTCCCCCCTCTCAGCTTTCCGTTTCAAGGGCCAATGAGAGCGCAGCTGTTTTATTAGCCCGAGACATCAGCACCACTTATACATGTGGCCTGCATTAGTAACCCTGGGTCTCTTTCTCACACACACAAATGCTGTAAAGAGCTGTGAGTGACAGTTGTAATGATGTGACTGTCTCTGGTGCAGTGGCAGTCATAAGAGGCGTTTAAATATGCTTAGAGCCTCATCAAACTTGACTTCAGTCCTGTATGCCAGCAGCACAAAATGCCAGAGAAATAAATCAACACATTTTCAAAAAATAAACACCTCACATTTGGCGCCAGCACTCATATTTCTGAATAAATGTGTGTGCAAATATTTGCAGTTTGAGAATGTATATGATTTATCTGTTTATAGTTTTTTTCCTCTGCAATTAGAATCCAAATAGTTGCTTTTTAAAAATCCAAATAGTTGCTGTTTCCCTAATCCTAACCCTAACCCTAACCCTAATCTACCTCAAAATCTAATCTAATCTAATATATATATATATATATATATATATATATATATATATATATATATATATATATATATATATATATATTGTTTCTCCTTGATATAAATGAGATTAAATGGAGAAAGTGAAAACTAGTTCTAGTGCTAGTACTTTTGTGGTTTTCAGAAGATGTTTCTTAAACCCTGCTCAGATCTTCTCAGAAAATTCTTCTGAGATCAAATTACCTCTGCAGTGCTTTTCACAATTTTTATTGTTATTATAATTTTTTTAAGTTAGGAATTGTAGAGGAAACATCCAAGACAAAGCTTATAGAATGACTGTTTAAGGTGGGAACTTATAAAAATGATATCTCGTCAATGTCTCATTTGTTTCTCCTGGACATTTTGACTACATCTCCTGATTCTAGTGACTCAGATATCTCAATATGTAATATGAACTCAAATATTTATCATCAAATTCCTCCAAAACCAAATTATCCATGCAGTTTTTCTAATTTGTGACTGTTTTCGATATTGTAGGAGAAACATCTGAGACAAAGCTGATGCACTGAACCACATTTTAGAATTGCACTGAGCTAAAAAAGAGCAACTTCTAAGCAATAGTATTTTGTTTTCTGGGAACACCAGAATGTTTTTTGTTTCTGTAATCTTTTTGTTAGATGCGTGGGAGAGCTTTGTGCAACATTTCGACCCGCACCCTTTGCTCAATTATTTTATCAAAAATGGCAGTTTCGGGCTCAGTGCCGGCTGTTCGGTAAAGCTGCTGAGAGCAACGTCATGTCGGACACGTCCCTTTATCAGAGCCGTACGAGGTACTTCCTCTCGCTATCGCTCTGACAGCAATATTCGCCCATGATGAATTGGACAGTCAGACGACAGTGGAACTCTGAAGCAGAAGAGATATGAAGACCTATCGCTTGTCGCCATATGATCTCATAGTTCAAGGCTGTTGACAAGACGCATTTTTGGCACAGCTTGCGGGGGCCATCTGGGAAGTGCTGCTCGAAAGCGGCAGAAAGTATTTCGAAGCCATAGTTAAATAACGCTGTAGCGTATGGCACCGCTGTGGGGAGAAGTAGGACAGTAGATAGTGCTCGCTCTTTCTGAAAGGAAAAAAAAAATAAAAATCACAGGAGACCAAAGATGAATGTGAGAAGAGGAACATGAGATTCTCCTATGAGAGATATGATTAATATATTTAAAATAAATTAACGATGAGTGATCGGCTAATTTATCATATGGGGGTGGTGAAATACGCCAGGGTTTTGACACGGCACGCGTGGGTGTGTGAGATTGTGTTAGATATGTGCATTCCTGGTTTTTAATGTTGTTGTTTTTGGCCAACTAACAATAATGTTGTGTCCATTTTCTGGTTGTGGCCATCTCAAGACTAATAGAGAGAGAGAGAGAGAGAGAAAGCCTTGGAAACCCGATTAGAGAGTCTGCCAGCATGTGCTACCCAACATGCTTTCTCTCTCTCTCTCTCTCTCTCTCTCTCTCTCTCTCTCGAGTTGTTCGTTGGCGAGTGGACACTCGTAGCGGCTGACATCTTTGGCTCGTTAGAGCCTGCAGGAGTTGACGTTTTCCACGCCTGCCTTCAGCCGCCTTCCTCTCCTCTCCTCCACTCGACACTGTCTGCTACACGTCCAGCAGAATCTGTCATCTGCTCTCGGCCGTCCGGCCTGGCCACTCACGCCCTGACAGAGAGAAAGAGAGAGAGAGAGACAGAGGAAGGTGAACATCTCGCCATTGAATCGCCCATTACCTTTGTGAAGTGTATTGATTTCTTGTAAAAATAATGAAATTGACAGGCTTTCCAGAAATAATTGTTTCCAGAACAAAGAGGTCATTGCGGTGACTGAGGGAAAGCTTGAATCTGGCATACAGTGGAGTTTATTTTGGGAACATACCTGTATAAGTTCTTTATTTTAGATTTTTGTTTATATACTTAATCAGTCTGCATTACTATATATATATATATATATATATATATATATATATATATATATATATATATATATATATATATATATATATATATATATAGTTGTATATAATATTTTTAGATAATAATAATAATAATAATAATAATAATAATAATAATAATAATAATGAACCAAATTAATGTTTTTTCTTTTTTAAATACATTTTTCAATATTACTATTATCATATCAAGGTTGTTTTTTTTTTTTTTTAGATATAGCTCAGCTGCCTATTCTGTTATAGGGCCGTTTTTTTTTTTTTTGTGTGATATTGTAAGTCCTAATACTTATAAAAGCTCACCTCTGGACTTGTCAAAGTTCACATCACTAACCCCAAATGTGAGCAAGCAGCACAAATAAATACACCCCAAGCTGTCTATATGCACCACAATGACCTAATCTCCCTGTCAAGGAACACATCGCTGTACCACCGCTTCCTTTGCACTTTTTTTTCCTTCTTCTGTGTACCTTGACAGTTGTTCGAGGGAGAGAAAGAGACCCTTTTTTGTATAATGCAGGCTTTGACAAGGCAGTTTCCAAACAGATTTTCTCACTGTCTTTATTCGTTCTCTGCTTGGCTGGCGAGAAGCGGTGGTACAAAGGGAAATATGCTGTTTACAGCCAGGCAGGGAACACCTGTAATCATTTGTGAGGTTAAGAAGACACATCTACATTCCCATAGAGGTCTTGAAACCGCTTTCATACAATCTTTTTTTTTTTTTTCTCCCCTTGTCTCTTATCTCAGGTGTTGTGACGCGAGCAGGGTCTCAGCTGAAGCCTGTAGAGGTGTCTGGGAGTGCCATTCTCCTTCACAGATAGCTTCAGTTCCCTGTTGTTAGTGTTTTGTCACGTGCTCGCGTGTCTAGCTCACACACAGAGTTGTTGAACAAACAGCCGTTTGTCGGTCGATAGTGTTTCAGGCGGTTAATTGCGCCTGTGAAATGAACTGCCCCTTGTCTTCCCAGACAATCGCGTTTGAAGCTCTGCAAGACCCTGCGCACCACTGTGAGGGATTTTCTGCTTTTTTCATCCCCCCTACCCACCTATCATTTTATCCCAATGTTTTTTTTTTTTTTTACATTTAAGATAAAAAATTAGCAGGGCTGCCCACAGAAACATCTCCTACATACTAGACTTTTTTTTTGAAAACCCAAAGGTTTGTTTGTTTATTTATTTATAGCTATAGAAATACTATAATAGCATATCACCATATTTACCTCTCATCTTTTCTTTCTTTATTTTATTGCTTATTGTTTAGAGATGATAATTTTTTAAAATGTGTTCATGAATTTGTTTTCTTTGTTTTTAATACTTTGACATCTTCTGTGAGCAGTTTTGTTCCCTAAAGTAAATTTATTTACTTATTAGTTTTATTATTATTATTATTATTATTATTATTATTATTATTATTATTATTATTACATATTTTTAGTTAATTAGTTAATTAGTTAATTATATATATATATATATATATATATATATATATATATATATATATATATATATATATATATATATAATATTTAACTAATTAACTAAAAATATGTAATAATAATTATAATGATAAAAATAATAAGTAAATACATTTCTGGATTTTCTGGATTATTTATAATTGATTGCTTATACATTTTTTTTTAAGTTATTGTACAATTTTATTTATTTACCATGTAACACTCTGTAACTGAATGGTCATCATATTACATTATAGCTAGATTGTATTTTTGTCTGATACACCACGGTTTTATGTTTTTATAAATTTTTTATTCTAGTCTGCTTTCGTACATTTTTCCTTAATCAGTAGTTGTACCCCAGGTTTTGAAGTGCGCGTAGGGAGAAAGAGACTACATGAGCGGTGGTACAGATTAATTAGATGTTGTATTGGGCGTCTCAGATTAACATATCAGGCAGAAGGCCACACTATTGTCCGTGTGACTGAAGCCGATGCGTCTGCCTAATGAACTGCAGGCCAAAACTATCAATTAACCTGACAAAAGGGCCCTCACCGGCAGGGACAGACCACTTAACGACAACCCCTCCGCTGTAGCCGCCATTACCCTGTCACCCACACGTGAAAACACGCTCTCTCTCGCCTCAAATTGGGTCCTCCGTCTCACACACTCCGACGCAGAGATTTGTGTTAACTGTAATCCAATAAAGCCGGGGAGCTCTGTGGAGTAGCATCCCTCCGAGAGTCCGTCCATGGGGCCTGAAGCTATACCTAATGGCCTTTTAGGGGCAAAGTAGCTGTGAAGTGTTAAATATTTACATGTAAAATGCAAGTAGTAATTGCAGGCTATGTCTGAGGTTGTCTTGAGACAAAACAAAAAAAAACACCAACAGTCGTTTCTACCCAAATACATACAATAAGAGTGCAGCTTGGTGTTTACAGTTTATTTAGTGTTCATCTTTACCCATGAGCATGCATGTGTGCTGTCAGGTTTTGAGTATTAATATGGAGGATAAATCTACATTTAGTTTTTTTCAATCTGTCTCTTTTTTTTCTGTGAATGATTGTTGGGTCCAGAGGCGGCTAATGTGGTGTTGACTCCATGTGGCCGGTCTATTAGGGGTGACAGGACTGCCCTGGCAAATAATAAAGAAATATTTATGCTCCTCTTAGCGATGCTAACAAGGTAACATATCAAGCCAGTTCACTGCGGGGTCTCCCTCTAAGCTTCAATAAAGTCTTGTGGACTCCCCACACACACTGTGTCCCTGTGTGTGTGTGTGTGTGTGTGTGTGTGTCCCTTCCGCTCCGTCCGAATCTTTTTGTTTGTGAAATGAGATTGGTCATAAATCCAGGGCATCTCATATATATTTGAACGCTGGTATTTGCTTCTGCCAGGAAAGTGCACTTTACATGTGGTAACACGCGATTACCTGGGCGTCTTATTGCGAAGGAAGAGAAAAATCAATATCAATTTATAATTCACTATTGTTGCCTATATCTGGTTTTATGGCACTCTTGCCTGACTCATTAATGTTTCAGAGTGATTGACTGGAACCAAAAGATTTTTTACGTGTTCCTTTTTTATTTATTTTCTCTTAATAATTCAATAAACCATAACTGGTTCCATTCTCAAAGCACCTACCATGACAAAATAAATAAGGACTTGTTTTATGAAATTAATGCCATGAATTATTAAGGGAATAATTTACCCAAAATTGTGAAATTTCCAGTTGACCTTATTTCTTAATGAGAACATAAAAAAAAGTTAAATAAATTGATAAAAATAAGTAAGTACCATAAAACTTTTTTGTGTTTTAAAGTTTTTCCAAATGTATTTTATGTTATTCATAACAAAGTAAAATTTGTAGATCTGTAGATTTTCTCATAAATAAATATATATATATATATATATATATATATATATATATATATATATGTGGTCTGTGATTTTTAGGTTGGATATATATATATATTCTTCAGAATCTTCTCTTTTTATATTTACTGACATAAAGAAAAGCAGAAGGTTGAATAAATGTTGTCTTTTTTAAAATAGGCATGACGTGTGCATGTGCTTTTCATAATGTTAAAATTGAAGATTTGGCTATCAAATGGACTCTCGTTGTTTCTTTCACCTTCCTGAATCAGATTTTTATCCGTCATATCGCTTCCACTCAAAGGACAAAGCGTCCAGCACAAAGCCGACTCTCGTATCTGTGGTGACCCGCTGCAGACCCTTCTGACGGCTGCTTAAGTTGTTCCTTTTAGTCCGGTGACTGACAGATGGAAAATGACCCTTTCAAACTCATCCCAGTCATTTGGCTCTGTTCTACTATGTCAAAGCCCCAAAAGGCTGGAGACAGTGAGGAGAGTGCAAAAAAAGAAGCGTTGCAAGAAAGAGTTGGGCAACATTAGCTTAGCCTGCAGAAGGGAAGACAATCGTGTGTTTGAGAACTCTGAAGGAAAATCAATCATGTCGTAAGTGAGCGTATGAGTAAATTTGAACCCTGACAACTTTCATCATCTCGCTGCGGCACGTTCAGCGGCCTGCAGTTTTCTCTCTCTTGCTCTTTCCCGCTGAGCGCTTCTGTGCTCTCCGCCGGAAGAGAAAATGAGTGCGTTTCTCTCTTCTTTTTTCCCCGCTTCTCCTCACAGCTGTCTATTAAGAGGGTGAAGTGCTGGAGTCTTTTCTTTCTTTCTGTCTTCTTTACTTTACTGCCTCCTGTCTAGTCCGTCCTTTTCTAAGCACATCTGTCAAAGAGGAGAGTGACGATTTAGTCGCATTTCCCACTTCCGTTTAGATTCCCTCATATTCGTAGCCTTGCCTCGCTACAGACCTTATTTGCAGCTGCAATAAATTTAACACTGTAAAAATTGAATTGGAAGCACATTTATCTTTAAACCCTCGATACCGTTCTCACATGCGTTTTATTAAGCCTTAAACTCACAAGTCGTACGCAATCGATTCTGGGCATGATGTCTAATTTCGTTTAGTTTATTGAAGAGCGGAGCGACAGCTTCGACTTTCGCCTCTCGTCTGTGAAGCGAAACATCGGCCGTACGCTCAAACTATTGCGTCAATGTGACTGAAGGGCCAGAAAAACAAAAACAAAGATATTTTAAAAAAACAAAGTTTCTGAGGCACTTACTAGAAGTTAAATATGGCCTTTTGGTGTGCAAGATGGAAATCCACTTTTGTGATTGATTCAGAGCGGTGTAAGATATTTCTTCAGTAAGTGTGAAGTGACCCGGTTAGATGGTAATATGGGCTAATGCGACTGCTCTGTTTCTTAATGTGAGCTTTAGCTGACAAGCACCGGCAGCAGGGAGGGGAAAAGAGAAGATTTAAGTCTGTTCTCTCTTCTTTAACAAGAAAATTAGTGTGCAAAGGAGATCTGTCATGATAAAGAACAGTGTGGCGGCCTACCCCCAACCCTACACCTTGTCTCGGTACTCTACGACTCCCAGCGGGACACATCCTTAAGTGTTATAAGGACAAATTTATTGTCCTGGCCACATTATTTAGCGATTTGATTTGTGCCAGGGATTTGCATTAATTCTGACCTGAAAAGAACAATGATTCATGGAGGGGGAAGAGGAATGTGCAGGAAAGGAATTGAGATGCGAGAGTCTTTCTTAAGGAAGTTTTATGAGTTGAGTTCAAACTAGAGAGAAAAAGAAAATAAATGGCAGGGATTATCGATTAGGATTTCCAGGCCTGGGAAAAGTAATGGAAATTTCAAAAGTGAAAATAATTGTTTCTAGACATGCACTGCTCTAAAATATTATATTGACTTGAAATTGTGAACATAATAAAATGTATACATGTTATATGTTGTATAAATAAATAATATAAAATTATATATATATATATATATATATATATATATACTTTTTCAAATTACTGACTAAAATTGATACTAATAAATGCATATTTATATATTTATTTATATTTTAAATTTAGTCAGTAATTAGTCAATAAGTATTATGGTACTTAAAATTATACTGCAAGTTTTTTTTCATGCAGTTGGAGAGGCAGAGAGACACACGTGTGCGTTGTTTTGTCTCGGCTAGTCGTGACCTTTCTGATCTCGGGGTGGCGTTCCGTGACCTCTTCACACACCCACACATATATGCACACATACAAAACCGCACAGCAAGGAAGGATGAGATCAACTCTAAAGCAAGCAAACATCTCTGGCTGAGAAAACATGAGCCACCACACACGCACACACAACAGGAAGTGTTTCTGAAGGAGCACAGGAAGTGAAGGGTGAGACTCACGCACCGCTGAAAAGTTTGGCGTGTTTGAGAATCCTCAGTTGGGAGCTCAGATTTGAAACTCTATAAAGCTCGTGTTCGGGCCAAATTCAGGAAAAATCTGGTTAAAATTCACTTCCCAGATGACTGTGGAAGCTTTATATCCCCCTGCGCTCTTGACTTGGGTTACACGTTTGGCGGAGGACGACATTTTCATTCTACTTCTCCTGATTTTCCTCTTTCTCCTGCATGTGTTTGTTTTTTAGCTTCACGGCGTGTGAAGATGACATTTGTTTTCAGCTATAATTGCATTTTTTTTTTTTTACTAACCAACTCCTGAAATACATTGCTTCCGGGGCTATGGGGGGAAAATGGATTCTTGGCAAACAAGAAGCATATTTTGCATTTATTATGGAAAATAATTTTTACAGGTAGGAGGTGAGACAATTTGGGAATTTCCGTTCGCTGGGAAGCAGGATCGAGAGCGTAAAACTGCTGCATTTTAAGCAGATTCCTGCTCTTTCCATCTGGCCCCACTGGCTGGAGAACCTGATCCGACCTGTCAATCAACAGGCCCCAGCTGTGAGGTGCGGCCCCCGCCTGGAAACCCTCCCCAACTCATTAAAACAGCTTCCCTAACTCTCCCCTCCTCTCTCTGCTCAGTGCTCCCTCTTTCCCGTTCCCTTCTCTCCTCTCCAGTCCTCTCTCCTCCGCTCTCCCACACTGCACAGTGGGGTTTTCATATCAGGGGTCTGTGACAGGATCATTTCAGCGATTTGTGGGATTCATCTGCAGTTAAAAGTACAGCCTAAGGCTAGTCTAATTGGTAGGAAGGCTAATTCCCTCCCGTCCTCCTGTCAGTCTGTATTTTATTTACTGAGCCTTGCCAAAACCTATTTACACAATAATGAGAGGAGATTGCTGTGATGCCAACAACACAAAGACCCGCTCAGCGTGGAATCCAGAATGAACAATTAAAAGCAAATCTGAAATCATTCTAGTAATCTGCCTGCTAGACAATACAGGTACATGGATGGGTTCGCATCTATCCTGCCTCTATCCCTAAGCTGTTCTGCTCCGGTTGCAAGTCCTCGACTTTGTCTCAGATGTTTCTCCTAAAATTCAGTTTATACTAATGACAGTAAAATTAATTTGGATAGCAGGTCAAAGCCTTTGGTATTGTGAGATATAATGAGAAATGCTTGAGTTGATATTGAGATCTGAGCTTTGATTGAATGCTTTGGGACTTTGGCAAAGCTAAGTACAGTTCAAGAACTTCTCATTTTGTAAATGTTCCTGACAGATTCCATCTGATCTCATCTGTGTAACTTTTCCATCTATTTTATTCAACCCAAATCAGTTTCTTTCCGTTGTGTTGCCAGACAAAGTCTTGGACCGACCGTGCACAAGTCACCCATCAGGTGATAAGTGTTTAGGACTGTCGTTTCTCTGTGCGAGCAAGCCTGGGGTTTTTATACGGCTTTTTAGAAGCAAAAGACTTGTCAGATTTAGACTGGATCGATGGAAGATGATTTAGGGGTGTTGGGAGGAAACTGGTTGTATTTTTCAAACTCAAATTAAAAGCAGTCATGTGAATCTTTATCTCTCTCTGCCTTCACTCTCTCTCTGAAGTCATTTCTCTGTTATTTGTGGTGTTTGGTTTTTATCCTTGACACTTTCACAGAGTGACTGCTCACTTAGAACGAGGAAATCATTGAAAAGAGCCATATTTCTCCCCCTTCCTCCATGAGCACTCCTGTGACAAAGAGCGCTCTATACCTCGGGGAAGTCTCCAGAGAGCGTCTTCTTTATGATGATACTCTCAAGGTGAATATTGGCATTTATTTAGCCCGAGTTGGATATGAAAGAGATGTTTAGTAGCGTTAACCCAGACGGAAAGTGTGCAGTCAGCACTCATCGCTTCCAGTATAATTCTATTTCATTTCCCTTTTCTCAAAGTCACTGTGCATCCCTTTCTCCCCTCCAACCCTGTTCAAATTAATTTAACACTTCTCTTGAGGAATTCTGATCAAATTAAAGTTTTTCTTTGCAGAGATGACAATAGCGGTGCGTCTAAGTTTCATGCTGAAATGACGAGCTCCTATATTTAGAGTCTCATAAGGGCTTTGCAGTGGAGAGCGTCTCTTTCTTCCTGCAAGCAAATTAATTGAAGAAATGACAGACTTGGCTGAAGCATCAATCAAAAAGTAGCAACACGACAAACTTTGGCAGCGATTAGAGATGAGGATTTTTCCCCACTCTCCTTTTTTAACAAGCTAACAGCTCCAAACCCCAGATCCAATTTCCTTCAAACCACAGTTTAAAAAGACTTTCATATTACGGGAAGTGGAGGAAACAAATCATTAAGCCTAAACTACATTGATCACTTGAAGTGGAGATTTAGAGCCGAGTGGACACGTGCATTTGTCTTAAACAAACAGTGAGGTACAAAATAAATAAATAAATTAAATATGGGATTTACAAAAATAACATTTCATAAAATCAAAATATTTATTTATTTAAAGTTTTAAGATTCTGATAAGTTTTCTAACAAAAATCTGATTATATAAAATTATTGCAATATTGCAAATTGATGCATTTTCGCTAATTCGCTGTATGTTCAAGGGAAGCTCCTGGAAGCAACAGAGACGAAATTCAGGCGACTTGGGAGTGTGGGGTTCATGGTCTCTGACACCGGACTGATAATGGCTGTCAGTGTGGGCCGTTTTGTTACGACACAGACAAAGATGGAAAACACACAATAGTACTCGATAAAGAATATCTGTATTGAGAAATCCCACACAAATGCTTTATGTTAGCATGTAAGTCCATAGATCTGAACCGTTTAACAAATTAAGAGTCGTAAATTGCAACCCGACACTCTTTGTCCATTGTGGATCAGTCCATTTAAAAGTCTGGCGCGTTGAAGAACCATTGTTTGAAACCCAGGCCATTGAGACTCTGTGAATGAGTGTCCATGCTGGAAAGCGAGCGGGAGTGAGAGCGTTAGTGTGTATGTGTGTGTGAGGCTGAGTGAGCTGTCACTTTGAGGAATGAGAGACTGTGGCAGTAGGGAGCAGGCTGGCAGATGTGCAAAAGGAACACCAAGCATATTGATCAATTAAGTATGCAAATTCCTCCTGCTGACTAAAGAGAGAAATAAATAAAGTACAATAAGAATTAAGCCCAGCTGTAATGACTCTCTCAAGTAAAAAAAAGAAAGAAACAAAGAAGGGGATCAACTAGCAGCCCCCCAAAAAAGGATATTGTGTGTACACCTGCTATAAGATCTAAGTGTGTGACTTTACCTTATGTCAGTCTAAGGAAATGTTATATAATTCTAATTTCATGCAGATATAAGAGAGAGAGAGAGACTCCAGTCGCATAAAACCCACCCACATGAACGTGCAACTGTTGTTTTCCTTCAGTGATCAAACAACGGCAGCATAACATACGACACACACAGAGAAAAACAGAACTTCAAATTCAAAGTGGCATTAAACCAACAGCTTGAGAATGTGATTGGTGTTTCAGAGGTGTTTGCTATCTATCCATCGTTCTATATGTTTTTCTATCTTTCTATCTGTCATATATTGGTTACACTTTATTTTAAGGTGTCCTTGTTATAGTGTAAATCTGCATTTAAGTACGGATTAATATGAATTAACTACATGTACTTACTGTATGGTTAGGGTTAGGATTTGGGTTTGGCTTAGGGTTATTTGCATGTAAGTATGCATAATTAATTGTTATTATGATAGTAAGTAGATGAAACGTATAACAAAGACACCTTAAAGAAAAAAAAAAAAAGTGTTACCCATACATTTTCTGACAAAGTATGCCAAACTTTGCTTTTGTTGTTCAAACTTACAATTACGGCTATATGAATTTCTTTAAGTTTGAATCTATTTTAATTTTAATTTTAATTAATTCAAATTACAATTCTGCATCCTGTTTACTATCAATTCAAATTCTAGCTGTTTTTTTTAGAATAAGAAAAAAATAAATAAAAAAATAACCACGCCTGGTCCCAAGCCATATTCACCCTAGCAACTAGCCAGTAATGGTAATATTCTGCCAGGGCATTATCTGTTTTTCTACTTTTTTTGTAAAAAAAAGTGTAGTTTAGTTCTACTTTATAGTATTACTCCTTTTCTACATTTTATTTTTACATTTTTTTTCTCTGGGTAGGACGTGTTTTATGGTGGTCTTCTGTTGTGTTACCTTGTGAGGCAGGGTGTGTGATTCACAAGATTGCCCCCCTCTTTGGTTGTGAAAGGCTCCTCATTATGAGTTGGCCTAATAAAATTATAGTCTTGTTCTGCTTCTCTCTATGCTGTTGTCAGGACTTTGAAACATGATAGTTTCATTATGGACGCACAGTGTGTGTGTCTGTGTATCTTTGAGTGTGTGTGTGTGCCCTCTTCAGCATGCGGGTGCACGAGAGAGCTCTGGACCTCTGGACGTCGCCCAAGCCTGCGAGAGCTGCCCTTTCCTAGAGATATGTTAAACCTGCCATTCATATGAAAATTGACTACAGCCATCGGCCTGCTCTTTTGTTCCTCTCTCTCTCTCTATCCATCTCTTTCCGTTTCTTGAATTGAGTCCAAGTTTAGCACGTAGGATCACGCTGATGCCAGAGTCATTTGATTTTCCTGCTTTATCCCGAATCCCCCTGCTCTGTGAGGCCGGAAATCTTCCCGGCTTTTTTTCTTTATCCCGGCCTCTTCCGAAACAACAGAGTTCGGTCCTATCTGTGTCCGCACATGCATATCGCCGGCAGGCCGCAAACCGCCCCGCACACAATAAGAGAAGCATCACAAGAGGTCATTTCATATAAAACAGGAGAAAATATTCGGTCTTTGACATTTGGACCGTGTTTTTTATATTTCTGCATGGCCAGATAGCATCAAAAGTCTCCTCCTCAATAATAAATACCAGAATGTCAGCTGTCAGTCACTGCCTTTAAAGAAAACAAGACAGAAAGGAAGAGAAAAAAAAGGGAAAAAAGGAAGAACATACAAAAGCTATCCTGTCGTTGCGACAAGCAAGTGTTTATCCCATGAAAGAACGATGGAAATGAAGCTAGAGTGCACAAGGGGCTTTAGAAGCGAGGAACAGGGGAATAATCTCTCACTTTCCCCATCTTTCGGCATTTTGTGAGTGTAGTTGTTCCCCCTCGAAAGTCCCAGAGGGTTTGATCTAGAAAACAGGAAGCTCTCCATGAGTTCTTCCCCCCTCAAGGAACCTCATGTGTTAAGAAAAGCTCTCTCTCTGAGATAAAAACAGCAACGCCTCAGAAGCAGACACCAAAAATCTCCTACTTAAAGACAATTAATTCCCGTCATTTCAATTTCTTTTATGAGGACATTAGAATTTAGGTATTGGGAAGAAAGCCGTAAAACAAAATTTTTTTCAAAGTATTTTATAATTGATTTTGAAAGTGTATTTAAAATGTTCTATATATTTTTTTTATTAATAAATATACAGTATAATGAAATATTTAATATAATGTATATTAAAATAATGTAAAAAACATCAAATATATCAAATATAACATCAAACTATTTTATACAGTGCTTTAAGTATATATATATATATATATATTATATATATATATATATTATTTTTTATAATTTTTTTTTTTTTTTTAAATGACTAAAGCTCAGGTTAACACATCTTATTTTACTTTAGTGCTCTTTTTCTCTGAAATGTGCCTGATTATCACTAACATCATGGGAAAATCTGTGATTTCTTTTTGCATTTTCTGCCACCCTAGCTGAATCTGGATTGCTTTCGGCAAACGAATCTGGCCGACGAGTGCGGTTGGCAATTAGGCATCTTTGCTTCTGCTTGCTGCTTGATTAAGCTGATTGATGAACAGGCCATATGTGGTAGTGCCACAACTTGGCTTGACATTTCTCCGTCTATCCTCCATACCATCTTCCCAATACGTAGACAACCTGTCATGAAGACAGCAAGATATGGAGAGATTGAGAAATGGATGACAAATTTAATCTGTCATATTAAAAGGTCCAAAACCAAAATTTGTGGTGATTTAACAGCCAGTTGCAAGCAAGGTACTCATCCATGCAATCATTCTGAAGCACATGACATCACTGTAATATCCAGCCATGTTCTTTAGCAGTTTCAAATAGTTTTGCTTTACATTTTTAGCCTTTTTCAAGGCCAAACAAGGCTTGGGTTTATAGCGCCTGTGGATTTGACAGCATATGCGTGTGAAAGCATGTGTTCATCTCCCTGCTTCAGTGTTAACGTGTTTTTGCGTGCGTGTTAAAGACCTGGCATACTACGTGTCTGCTGCGAGAAGTGTGTGTGTGTGTGTGTGTGTGTGTGTGTGTGTGTGTGTGTGTGTGTGTTTTCTCCACTGGCTGTGGGGTGTGTGTGTTATGCTGTCAGGTTGGGTGCTGTTGCTTGGCTTGACTGCGAGGCTCTTTTAATGTGCACTGGAGTAGAATAAGTAACTGCTTGCAGCGGCAGCTGAGCTCAGTCCCTGTTATGGGTGACGCCGCCACCTGACATCCACCAGTCTTCTGTACAGAGAGCCTTTTGGCAACAACACACACATGCATTCACGCGCACACACAAGTGCATGCACATGCATGCTTGTTTTTGCTTTAGGATCTGGATTTTACAGGACAGTACAAAAATTGTTTATAGTACAACAAAAATGTCATTAAAAATACAAGTTGAAATGTATTATTAGTACGGCTGATCATTCAGATGTATTATGATTTATATTATTAAATAATTTTCAATTTAATATGCATTTACCTGCACTCCACCAATTGGAAACTGCACTGCTCTAGACACTTGCATACACGCACATGCATTGCCCTCATTTGCATAGAAATTCAAGAAAAGCGCACTCTCCCTCTCTCTGCATCTCGTTTTCCATCCCTCTTTCTTTTTTGCGACTTCTTCTTAATCATCCGCGTTGCCTCTTGATCATGTCCTGTGTTTTTCCTGGACAAGTTTGAAATTGCATGCGTCAGGACTTTGCTAATTAAAGTCATACTTTCAAAAATGCCATAATAACTGTTAATTAGCTTGATGCTATTTTCAGCATAATTTGCTAATTAGTGGAAAACCTGTACAGCATTTCTTGCTAATTACAGCGCAGCTCCTCATGCTGCATCTGTGACTGGCCTCCAAATGATGCCATTACACACGTCCACATCTCACATTCGCTCAAAACACTTCATTACCAGCTTTGTTATTGACAAACTCTGGAGTCAGCTGGATTTGAACTAATACGCTTGTGAAAAGATAATTGTGTCATGTGTTTCTATGCCGTGGTCACCCCTGAAAATAAATATCGCTCGTGAGGTGTTTCGGGAAAATTATTGCAAAGAAAATATGTAAACCTCACTAAACATGCATGCAAATGTTTTTATATTCGGCTGTATCCGGGTGTTT